>NW_026892850.1:0-42818 GCF_033815535.1 Pezoporus flaviventris | reverse complement strand
TGGTGGAAACGGGGGTGAAACGTCAGAAACGGGAGGGGTAACGTTGGAAACGGGGGTGAAATGGGGGTGCAATGGTGGAAACGGGGGTGAAACGTCAGAAACGGGGGGGGTAACGGTGGAAACAGGGGTGAAATGGGGGTGCAATGGTGGAAACGGGGGGAGAAACGTCAGAAACGGGGGGGATAACGTTGGAAACGGGGGTGAAATGGGGGTGCAACGGTGGAAACTGGGGTGAAACGTCGGAAACGGGGGGGGAACGGTGGAAGGGGGGGGAAACGTTGGAAACAGGGGTGAAATGGGGGTGCAATGGTGGAAACGGGGGGGAAACGTCAGAAACGGGGGTGAAACGTCAGAAAGGGGGGTGAAATGGGGGTGCAACGGTGGAAACGGGGGTGAAACGTCGGAAACGGGGGGGGAACGGTGGAAAGGGGGGGAAACGGTGGAAACGGGGGGGAAACGTCAGAAACGGGGGGTGCAACGTTGGAAACGGGGGTGAAATGGGGGTGCAACGGTGGAAACGTGGGTGAAACGTCGGAAACGGGGGGGGAAACGTTGGAAACGGGGGGGGAAACGGTGGAAACGGGGGGGTAAACGTCAGAAACGGGAGGGGAAACGTTGGAAACGGGGGTGAAATGGGGTTGCAACGTTGGAAACGGGGGGGAAACTTCAGAAACGGGGGGGGGAAACGGTGGAAACGGGGGGTAACGTTGGAAACGGGGGTGAAATGGGGGTGCAACGGTGGAAACGGGGGTGAAACGTCAGAAACGGGGGGGGTAACGGTGGAAACGGGGGGGAAATGGGGGTGCAATGGTGGAAACGGGGTGAAACGTCAGAAACGGGGGGGGTAACGTTGGAAACGGGGGGTGAAACGTCAGAAACGGGGGGGAACGGTGGAAACGGGGGGGAACGGTGGAAAGGGGGGTGAAACGGTGAAAACGGGGGGGGGAAACGTCATAAACGGGGGGAGTAACGTTGGAAACGGGGGGTAACGTTGGAAACGGGGGTGAAATGGGGGTGCAATGGTGGAAACGGGGGGGAAACATCGGAAACGGGGGGAAACGTTGGAAACGGGGGTGAAACGTCGGAAACGGGGGGGGAAACGTCAGAAACGGGGGGGGAACGTCAGAAACGGGGGGGATAACGGTGGAAACGGGGGGTGAAATGGGGGTGCAACGGTGGAAACGGGGGTGAAACGTCAGAAACGGGGGTGAAATGGGGGTGCAACGGTGGAAACGGGGGGGAAACGTCGGAAACGGGGGGGGAAACGTTGGAAACGGTGGAAACGGGGGGGGGGAAACGGCGCCCTGTCGCCTATAGCTGCGTGTGCCCGCCATAGGGAGCAATAGGGGCCCATCGGGCCCCGCTCTATGGGGCCACAGGGCCCCTCTATAGGGGGATATAGGGCACCCCTCTGTGGTCCTATAGGGCCGCTTCATAGGGTGATCTAGGGCCCGGCTATATGGGGCTATAGGGCCCCATAGGTATGAACCCCATAGGGGATGGGGGGGTATAGACCATGTATAGGGTATGGGGGGGGTATATGGACCCTATATAGGGGATGGGGGGGTATAGACCATGTATAGGGTATGGGGGGGTATATGGACCCTATATAGGGGATGGGGGGGGGGTATAGACCATGTATAGGGTATGGGGGGGGTATATGGACCCTATATAGGGGATGGGGGGGTATAGACCATGTATAGGGTATGGGGGGGGGTATATGGACCCTATATAGGGGATGGGGGGTATAGACCATGTATAGGGTATGGGGGGGTATATGGACCCTATATAGGGGATGGGGGGGGGGTATAGACCATGTATAGGGTATGGGGGGGGTATATGGACCCTATATAGGGGATGGGGGGGTATAGACCATGTATAGGGTATGGGGGGGTACATGGACCCTATATAGGGGATGGGGAGGTGCATGGACCTATGTATATGGGGGGGGGAGGCAGAAGGGATGGGGGGCCATTAGGACAATGTATAGGGGATGAGGGGGTTCCTATGGGTTATGTATATCAAATGGGGGGGGATGGATGTATGGGTCATGCACAGGATGTGGGGATCAACTATAGACCCTATATGTGGGGGGGGTCCCCATATAGACCCTATATGTGTGTGTGGGGGGGTCCCATATAGACCCTGTATATAGGGTACCCCATATAGACCCTGTATATAGGGTGCCCCATATAGACCCTGTATATAGGGTACCCCATATAGACCCTGTATATAGGGTGCCCCATATAGCCCCTATATATAGGGTACCCCATATAGCCCCTATAAATATAGGGTACCCCATATAGACCCTGTATATAGGGTACCCCATATAGACCCTGTATATAGGGTGCCCCATATAGACCCTGTATATAGGGTACCCCATATAGACCCTGTATATAGGGTGCCCCATATAGCCACTATATATAGGGTACCCCATATAGCCCCTATATATAGGGTACCCCATATAGCCCCTATATATATGGGGTGCCCCATATAGCCCCTATATATAGGGTGCCCCATATAGCCCCTATATATATGGGGTACCCCATATAGCCCCTATATATATAGGGTACCCCATATAGCCCCTATATATAGGGTGCCCCATATAGCCCCTATATATATAGGGTACCCCATATAGCCCCTATATATAGGGTGCCCCATATAGCCCCTATATATAGGGTACCCCATATAGCCCCTATATATAGGGTACCCCATATAGCCCCTATATCTATAGGGTGCCCCATATAGCCCCTATATATATAGGGTACCCCATATAGCCCCTATATATAGGGTACCCCATATAGCCCCTATATCTATAGGGTGCCCCATATAGCCCCTATATATATAGGGTACCCCATATAGCCCCTATATCTATAGGGTGCCCCATATAGCCCCTATATATATAGGGTACCCCATATAGCCCCTATATATAGGGTACCCCATATAGCCCCTATATCTATAGGGTGCCCCATATAGCCCCTATATCTATAGGGTACCCCATATAGCCCCTATATCTATAGGGTGCCCCATATAGCCCCTATATGTGCTTATGGATCCCCTATAGACCCTCTCTATGTGTATAGGGTCCCCTATAGAGGAAGGGGGGGGGGAGGGGGGGGAAGGGGGGGGGATGGGGGGGATGGGGGTGGGGGAGGGGGGCGGCCACATCAAAGCGGCGCCGCCGCCGCCGGCTGCATCCGGTCCCCGGGGCTGTTTGCGCGCGATGGGTCCCGGGGGGGGGAGGGGAGGGGGGGGGAGGGGGGGGGGGAGGGGGGGGAGGAGGGGGAGGGGGGGGGATGCTGGGTTGTGGGGGGTAGAGGGTGCTATGGGTGTCTATGGGGGTCTATGGGTGTCTATGGGGGTCTATGGGGGTCTATGGGGTGCTATGGGTGTCTATGGGGGTCTATGGGGGTCTATGGGGTGCTATGGGTGTCTATGGGTGTCTATGGGTGTCTATGGGTGTCTATGGGGGTCTATGGGGGTCTATGGGGTGCTATGGGTGTCTATGGGGTGCTATGGGTGTCTATGGGTGTCTATGGGGTGTCTATGGGTGTCTATGGGGGTCTATGGATGTCTATGGGTGTCTATGGGGTCTATGGGTGTCTATGGGTGTCTATGGGGTCTATGGGTGTCTATGGGTGTCTATGGGGTCTATGGGTGTCTATGGGTGTCTATGGGTGTCTATGGCTGTCTACGGGGTCTATGGGGTCTATGGGTGTCTATGGGTGTCTATGGGTGTCTATGGGGTGCTATGGGGGTCTATGGGTTCTATGGGTGTCTATGGGGTCTATGGGTGTCTATGGGGTGCTGTGGGTGTCTATGGGTGTCTATGGGGTGCTGTGGGTGTCTATGGGGTGTCTATGGGGTGCTGTGGGTGTCTATGGGGTGCTGTGGGTGTCTATGGGTGTCTATGGGTGTCTATGGGTGTCTATGGGGGTCTATGGGGGTCTATGGGTGTCTATGGGGGTCTATGGGTGTCTATGGGTGTCTATGGGGGTCTATGGGGTGCTATGGGTGTCTATGGGGGTCTATGGGGTCTATGGGTGTCTATGTGGTGCTGTGGGTGTCTATGGGGTGCTATCGGTGTCTATGGGGTCTATGGGGTGCTATGAGTGTCTATGGGTGTCTATGGGGTCTATGGGTGTCTATGGGGTGTCTATGGGGTGCTATCGGTGTCTATGGGGTGCTATGGGTGTCTATGGGGTCTATGGGTGTCTATGGGGTGTCTATGGGGTGCTATCGGTGTCTATGGGTGTCTATGGTTTTCTATGGATGTCTATGGGTTCTATGGGTGTCTATGGGGTGCTATGGGTGTCTATGGGGTGTCTATGGGTGCTATGGGTGTGTACGGGATGCTGTGGGTGTCTATGGGTGTCTATGGGTGTCTATAGGTGCTATGGGTGTCTATGGGTGTCTATGGGGTCTATGGGGTGTCTATGGGGTGCTATGGGTGTCTATGGGTGTCTATGGGTGCTGTGGGTGTCTATGAGTGCTATGGGTGTCTATGGGGTGCTATGGGTGTCTATAGGTGCTATGGCTGTCTATAGGTGCTACTGGTGTCTATAGGGTGCTATGGGTGTCTATAGGTGCTGTGGGTGTCTATGGGTTCTATGGGTGTCTATGGGGTGCTGTGGGTGTCTATGGGGTGCTATGGGTGTCTATGAGTGCTGTGGGTGTCTATGGGTGCTATGGGTGTCTATGGATGTCTATGGGGTCTATGGGTGTCTATGGGGTGCTATGTGTGTCTATGAGTGCTATGGGTGTCTCTGGGTGCTATGGGTGTCTCTGGGGTGCTGTGGGTGTCTATGGGTGCTGTGGGTGTCTATGGGTGCTATGGGTGTCTATGGGGTGCTATGGGTGTCTATGGGTGCTATGGGTGTCTATAGGATGCTGTGGAGGTCTATAGGATGCTATGGGTGTCTATAGGTGCTACTGGTGTCTATAGGGTGCTATGGGTGTCTATGGGGTGCTATAGGTGTCTATAGGTGCTATGGGTGCCTATAGGTGCTATGGGTGTCTATGGGGTGCTATGGGTGTCTATGGGTGCTGTGGGTGTCTATGGGGTGCTATGGGTGTCTATTGGGTGCTGTGGGTGTCTATGGCTGCTGTGGGTGTCTATGGGGTGCTATTGGTGTCTATGGGGTGCTGTGGGTGTCTATGGGTGCTGCGGGTGTCTATCGGGTGCTATGGGTGTCTATGGGTGTCTATGGGTGTCTATGGGGTGCTATGGGTGTCTATGGGTGCTATGGGTGTCTATGGGTGTCTATGGGGTGCTATGGGTGCTATGGGTGTCTATGGGTGTCTATGGGGTGCTGTGGGTGCTATGGGTGTCTATGGGTGCTGTGGCTGCCTATAGGGTGCTGTGGGTGCCGTGAGACGCTATGGGGCGCTATAGGGTGTCCATAGGCGCTCTGTGTGCAAGGACACGTAAGACGTGTGTTGGAACACGTGACATGTATGTAATGACGTAATACATGTGTCAGGACACGTGACACACGCGTCCAGCCCCATAGAGCACACGTGTCCAGCCCCATAGAGCACACGTGTCCAGCCCCATAGAGCACACGTGTCCAGCCCCATAGAACACACGCGTCCAGCCCCATAGAGCACACGCGTCCAGCCCCATAGAGCACACGCGTCCAGCCCCATAGAACACACGTGTCCAGCCCCATAGAGCACACGTGTCCAGCCCCATAGAGCACCCGTGTCCAGCCCCATAGAGCACACGTGTCCAGCCCCATAGAACACACGCGTCCAGCCCCATAGAGCACACGTGTCCAGCCCCATAGAGCACCCGTGTCCAGCCCCATAGAGCACACGCGTCCAGCCCCATAGAGCACACGCGTCCAGCCCCATAGAACACACGTGTCCAGCCCCATAGAGCACACACGTACAGCCCCATAGAGCACACGTGTCCAGCCCCATAGAGCACACGTGTCCAGCCCCATAGAGCACACGTGTCCAGCCCCATAGAACACACGTGTCCAGCCCCATAGCGCACCCGTGTCCAGCCCCATAGAGCACACGCGTGCAGCCCCATAGAGCACACGCGTCCAGCCCCATAGAGCACACGTGTCCAGCCCCATAGAGCACACACGTACAGCCCCATAGAGCACACGTGTCCAGCCCCATAGAGCACACGCGTCCAGCCCCATAGAGCACACGTGTCCAGCCCCATAGAGCACACGCGTCCAGCCCCATAGAGCACACGCGTCCAGCCCCATAGCGCACCCGTGTCCAGCCCCATAGAGCACACGCGTGCAGCCCCATAGAGCACACGCGTCCAGCCCCATAGAGCACACGTGTGCAGCCCCATAGAACACACGTGTCCAGCCCCATAGAGCACACGTGTCCAGCCCCATAGAGCACACTTGTCAGCCCCATAGCACACACGTGTGCAGCCCCATAGAGCACACGTGTCCAGCCCCATAGCACACACGTGTCCAGCCCCATAGAACACACGTGTCCAGCCCCATAGAGCACACGCGTGCAGCCCCATAGAGCACACGCGTCCAGCCCCATAGAGCACACGTGTCCAGCCCCATAGCACACACGTGTCCAGCCCCATAGAACACACGTGTCCAGCCCCATAGAACATCCGTGTCCAGCCCCATAGAACACACGTGTCCAGCCCCATAGAACACACGTGTCCAGCCCCATAGAGCACACGTGTCCAGCCCCATAGAACACACGTGTCCAGCCCCATAGAGCACACGCGTCCAGCCCCATAGAACACACGCGTCCAGCCCCATAGAGCACACACGTACAGCCCCATAGAACACACGTGTCCAGCCCCATAGAGCACACGTGTGCAGCCCCACAGAACACACGTGTCCAGCCCCATAGAGCACACGTGTCCAGCCCCATAGAGCACACGTGTCCAGCCCCATAGCGCACACGTGTCCAGCCCCATAGAGCACACGTGTCCAGCCCCATAGAACACACGTGTCCAGCCCCATAGCGCACCCGTGTCCAGCCCCATAGCGCACCCGTGTCCAGCCCCACAGAACACACGTGTCCAGCCCCATAGAGCACACGTGTCCAGCCCCATAGAGCACACGTGTCCAGCCCCATAGCACACACGTGTCCAGCCCCATAGAACACACGTGTCCAGCCCCATAGAACATCCGTGTCCAGCCCCATAGAACACACGTGTCCAGCCCCACAGAACACACGTGTCCAGCCCCATAGCGCACACGTGTCCAGCCCCATAGCGCACACGTGTCCAGCCCCATAGCGCACACGTGTCCAGCCCCACAGAACACACGTTCAGCCCCATAGCGCACACATGTCCAGCTCAAGCCCCCCCCCCCCCCATGCTCTGCACCCCGGTCACGCATCGCGCCCCACACCGCAGTGCCCCCCCGCCCCATAGGGTTCTATAGGGGCTATAGGGCTGAGGGTGGGCCATAGGGTGATATGGGGTTGAGGGGGGGTTAAAGGGGAGGGGAGCTATGGGGTCTATAGGGGTGTTCTATAGGGCCCGTCTATGGGGTCTATAGGGCCCATCTATGGGGTGTGTAAGGGTCAGTCTATAGGGACTCATCGGGCCCATCTATGGGGTCTATGGGGCTGGTATATGGGTCTATGCAGCGCACGGTGCCGGCTCCTGAGGTCTATAGGGCCTGCCTATGGCATGTCTAGGGCCAGTCTATGGGGTCTATAGGGCCTCCCTATGGGGTGTCTCTGGGCTCTATAGGCTCTGCATGGCTATGGGGCGCGCAGAGCCGCTCTATGGGGTCTATAGGGTCTGTCTGTGGGGCTCTATAGGGCTGCTTTATAGGCTCTATAGGCTCCGTCTCTGGGGTCTATAGGGCTGCCCTATAGGCTCTATCTCTGGTCTCTCTATGGGGCTGCCCTATAGGCTCTATCTCTGGTCCCTCTATGGGGCTGCCCTATGGGCTCTATCTCTGGTTTCCCTATGGGGCCGCCCTATAGGCTCTATCTCTGGTCTCTCTATGGGGCTGCCCTATAGGCTCTATCTCTGGTCTCTATAGGGCTGCCCTATGTGCTCTATAGGCCTCTATAGGGCTGCCTAAGTTTCTATAGGGCTGCCCTATAGGCTCTACCTCTGGTCTCTCTATGGGGCTGCCCTATAGGCTCTATCTCTGGTCTCTCTATGGGGCTGCCCTATAGGCTCTATCTCTGGTCTCTCTATAGGGCTGCCCCATAGGCTCTATCTCTGGTCTCTCTATGGGGCTGCCCCATAGGCTCTATCTCTGGTCTCTATGGGGCTCTATCTCTGGTCTCTCTATGGGGCTGCCCTATAGGCTCTATCTCTGGTCTCTATGGGGCTCTATCTCTGGTCTCTCTATGGGGCTGCCCCATAGGCTCTATCTCTGGTCTCTATAGGGCTATATCTCTGGTCTCTCTATGGGGCTGCCCTATAGGCTCTATCTCTGGTCTCTATAGGGCTCTATCTCTGGTCTCTCTATGGGGCTGCCCTATAGGCTCTATCTCTGGTCTCCCTATGGGGCTCTATCTGTGATCTCTCTATGGGGCTGCCCCATAGGCTCTATCTCTGGTCTCTCTATGGGGCTGCCCCATAGGCTCTATCTCTGGTCTCTCTATGGGGCTGCCCTATAGGCTCTATCTCTGGTCTCTCTAGGGCTCTATCTCTGGTCTCCCTATGGGGCTGCCCCATAGGCTCTATCTCTGGTCTCCCTATGGGGCTGCCCCATAGGCTCTATCTCTGGTCTCTCTATAGGGCTGCCCTATGGGCTCTATCTCTGGTCTCTATAGGGCTCTATCTCTGGTCTCTATGGGGCTCTATCTCTGGTCTCTATGGGGCTCTATCTCTGATCTCTATGGGGCTGCCCCACAGGCTCTATCTCTGGTCTCTCTATAGCGCTGCCCTATAGGCTCTATCTCTGATCTCCCTATGGGGCTGCCCTATAGGCTCTATCTCTGATCTCTCTATGGGGCTGCCCCATAGGCTCTATCTCTGATCTCCCTATGGGGCTGCCCTATAGGCTCTATCTCTGGTCTCTATGGGGCTCCCCTATGGGCTCTATCTGTGATCTCCCTATGGGGCTGCCCTATAGGCTCTATCTCTGGTCTCTATGGGGCTCCCCTATGGGCTCTATCTGTGATCTCCCTATGGGGCTGCCCCACAGGCTCTATCTGTGATCTCCCTATGGGGCTGCCCTATAGGCTCTATCTCTGGTCTCTCTATGGGGCTGCCCCACAGGCTCTATCTGTGATCTCCCTATGGGGCTCCCCTATGGGCTCTATCTGTGATCTCTCTATGGGGCTGCCCCATAGGCTCTATCTCTGGCCTCTCTATGGGGCTGCCCCATAGGCTCTATCTCTGGTCTCTATAGGGCTCTATCTCTGGTCTCTCTATAGGGCTGCCCTATGGGCTCTATCTCTGGTCTCTATAGGGCTCTATCTCTGGTCTCTCTATGGGGCTGCCCCATAGGCTCTGTCTGTGATCTCTATGGGGCTGCCCTATAGGCTCTATCTCTGGTCTCTATGGGGCTCTATCTCTGGTCTCTATGGGGCTCTATCTCTGGTCTCTATGGGGCTCTATCTCTGTTCTCTATAGGGCTCTATCTCTGCTCTCTCTATGGGGCTGCCCCATAGGCTCTATCTCTGGTCTCTCTGGGGCTGCCCCATAGGCTCTATCTCTGGTTTCTATGGGGCTGCCCCATAGGCTCTATCTCTGGTCTCTATAGGGCTCTATCTCTGATCTCTCTATGGGGCTGCCCCACAGGCTCTATCTGTGATCTCCCTATGGGGCTGCCCCATAGGCTCTATCTGTGATCTCTATGGGGCTGCCCTATAGGCTCTATCTCTGGTCTCTCTATAGGGCTCTATCTCTGGTCTCTCTATGGGGCTGCCCTATGGGCTCTATCTCTGGTCTCTATGGGGCTCTATCTCTGGTCTCTCTATGGGGCTGCCCCATAGGCTCTATCTCTGATCTCTATGGGGCTGCCCCATAGGCTCTATCTCTGATCTCTATGGGGCTTCCCCACAGGCTCTATCTCTGGTCTCTATGGGGCTGCCCTATAGGCTCTATCTCTGGTCTCTATGGGGCTCTATCTCTGGTCTCTCTATGGGGCTGCCCCATAGGCTCTATCTCTGGTCTCTCTATAGGGCTGCCCTATGGGCTCTATCTCTGGTCTCTATAGGGCTCTATCTCTGCTCTCTCGATGGGGCTGCCCCATAGGCTCTATCTCTGATCTCTATGGGGCTGCCCCATAGGCTCTATCTCTGATCTCTATGGGGCTTCCCCACAGGCTCTATCTCTGGTCTCTATGGGGCTGCCCTATAGGCTCTATCTCTGGTCTCTCTATGGGGCTGCCCCATAGGCTCTATCTCTGGTCTCTATAGGGCTCTATCTCTGATCTCTATGGGGCTGCCCCACAGGCTCTATCTCTGATCTCTATGGGGCTGCCCCACAGGCTCTATCTCTGATCTCTCTATGGGGCTGCCCCATAGGCTCTATCTCTGATCTCTATGGGGCTGCCCCATAGGCTCTATCTGTGATCTCCCTATGGGGCTGCCCCATAGGCTCTATCTCTGGTCTCTATAGGGCTCTATCTCTGGTCTCTCTGGGGCTGCCCTATAGGCTCTATCTCTGCTCTCTCTATGGGGCTGCCCCATAGGCTCTATCTCTGGTCTCTATGGGGCTGCCCTATAGGCTCTATCTCTGGTCTCTATGGGGCTCTATCTCTGGTCTATCTATGGGGCTGCCCCATAGGCTCTATCTCTGATCTCTCTATGGGGCTGCCCTATAGGCTCTATCTCTGATCTCCCTATGGGGCTGCCCCATAGGCTCAATCTCTGGTCTCTATGGGGCTGCCCTATAGGCTCTATCTCTGGTCTCTATGGGGCTCTATCTCTGGTCTCTCTATGGGGCTGCCCCATAGGCTCTATCTCTGGTCTCTCTATGGGGCTGCCCTATAGGCTCTATCTCTGGTCTCTATGGGGCTCTATCTCTGGTCTCTCTATGGGGCTGCCCCATAGGCTCTATCTCTGGTCTCTCTATGGGGCTGCCCTATAGGCTCTATCTCTGGTCTCTATGGGGCTCTATCTCTGTTCTCTATAGGGCTCTATCTCTGATCTCTATGGGGCTGCCCCACAGGCTCTATCTGTGATCTCCCTATGGGGCTGCCCCACAGGCTCCCTGTGCTCTCGGGGCTATGCGTGGGGCCGGGGCCGGGCGCTGATGGATTCTCGCCCTTGTCTCTTCATCTCCGCCTCGATCGATTCCCTATTTCCTTTTGTTGCCAGAAACTTCGATCCGGTGGGGGGGGGGTGGGGGGTGGGGGGGGGGGGTGGGGGGGTGGGGGGTGGGGGGGGGGGTGGGGGGGGAAGAAAGAGCCGGGACGGGAAAGGGAAACGGAGCCGCCCCGAAGCGGCGGGGATGGGCGCTGGGGTTGGGCTCCGATGGGGGGGGAGGGGAGGGGGGGGGAGGGGGGGGGGAGGGGGGGGGGAGGGGGGGGAGGGGAAAAGAAGTTGGGAACTTACCACGGGGCGGCCCCACATGGGGCGCGATGGGGCTCGGGGTTGGGTTCAGATCCGTTCCATGGGGCGGGGGGGGGGGGGGGATGGGGGAGATGGGGGGGCGGGGATGGGGGGATGGAGGGGATGGGGGGCTGGAGGGAATGGAGGGGATGTGGGGCTGGAGGGGATGTGGGGCTGGAGGGATCGGGATGGAGGGGATGTGGGGCTGGAGGGAATGGAGGGGATGTGGGGCTGGAGGGGATGGAGGGGATGTGGGGCTGGAGGGAATGGAGGGGATGTGGGGCTGGAGGGATCGGGATGGAGGGGATGTGGGGCTGGAGGGATCGGGATGGAGGGGATGTGGGGCTGGAGGGAATGGAGGGGATGTGGGGCTGGAGGGGATGGAGGGGATGTGGGGCTGGAGGGGATGGAGGGGATGTGGGGCTGGAGGGGATGTGGGGCTGGAGGGATCGGGATGGAGGGGATGTGGGGCTGGAGGGGATGGAGGGGATGTGGGGATGGAGGGGATGTGGGGCCTGAGGGGATGTGGGGCTGGAGGGGATGTGGGGAGCCGGGATGTGGGGAGCCGGGATACGGGGATGTGGGGCTGGAGGGATCGGGGATGTGGGGCTGGAGCGAGCAGGGATACGGGGATGTGGGGAGCCGGGATGTGGGGCTGGAGGGATCGGGATGGAGGGGATGTGGGGCTGGAGGGGATGTGGGGAGCAGGGAGCCGGGGATGTGGGGAGCCGGGACACGGGGATGGAGGGATCGGAGATGAGGGATCCGGGATGTGGGATCCGGGATGTGGGGCTGGAGGGATCGGGATGTGGGGAGCGGGGATGTGGGGATCGGGATGTGGGGATCGGGATGTGGGGAGCGGGGACGTGGGGATCGGGATGTGGGGATCGGGATGTGGGGAGCGGGGACGTGGGGATCGGGATGTGGGGATCGGGATGTGGGGAGCGGGGACGTGGGGATCGGGATGTGGGGATCGGGATGTGGGGAGCGGGGATGTGGGGATCGGGATGTGGGGATCGGGATGTGGGGAGCGGGGTTACGGGGAGCAGGGGACGGAAGGATCCGGGATGGAGGGATCGGGAATGCGGGATACGGGATGGAGGCAGCCGGGATGAGGGATCGGGATGGAGGGAGTCGGGATACGGGGAGCGGGGATGTGGGGATCGGGATGGGGGGATCGGGATGTGGGGATCGGGATGTGGGGATCGGATGTGGGGATCGGGATGTGGGGATCGGGATGTGGGGATCGGGGATGGAGGGAGCCGGGATGTGGGGATCGGGATGTGGGGATCGGGATGTGGGGATCGGGATGTGGGGATCGGGATGTGGGAATCGGGATGGAGGGATCGGGATGTGGGGATCGGGATGTGGGGATCGGGATGTGGGGATCGGGATGTGGGGATCGGGATGGAGGGATCGGGATGTGGGGATCGGGATGCAGGGAGCCGGGATGGAGGGAGCCGGAATGTGGGGATCGGGATGTGGGGATGGAGGGAGCCGGGATACGGGGATGCCGGATACGGGATGGAGCGAACCGGGATGAAGGGAGCCGGGATCCGGGGAACGGGGATGCGCGGAGCCGGGATACGGGGATGAGGGGACGGAGGGAGCCGGGATGTGGGGATCGGGATGGAGGGAGCCGGGATGTGGGGATGGAGGGAGCCGGGATGTGGGATCGGGGATGCGGGGATGCGGGATACGGGATGGAGGGAGCCGGGATACGGGGATGAGGGGACGGAGGGAGCCGGGATGGAGAGAGCCGGGATACGAGGAGCGGGGTTACCGGGAGCAGCGGACGGAGGGATCGGGATGGAGGGAGCCGGGATACGGGGAGCGGGGATGCGCGGAGCCGGGATACGGGGATGAGGGGATGGAGGGAGCCGGGATACGGGGAGAGGGGTTACAGGGAGCAGGGGACGGAGCGATCGGGGATGTGGAATCCGGGATACGGGGATGAGGGGACGGAGGGATCGGGATGTGGGAGCCGGGATACGGGGAGCGGGGTTACCGGGAGCAGGGGACGGAGGGATCGGGATGTGGGGATCGGGATGGAGGGATCGGGATGTGGGGATCGGGATGTGGAGATCGGGATGTGGGGATCGGGATGCAGGGAGCCGGGCTGCAGGGATCGGGATGGAGGGATCGGGATGTGGGGATCGGGATGCAGGGAGCCGGGATACGGGGAGCCGGGATGTGGGGATCGGGATGCAGGGATCGGGATGCAGGGAGCCGGGATGTGGGGATCGGGATGCAGGGATCGGGATGTGGGGATCGGGATGTGGAGATCGGGATGGAGGGAGCCGGGATACGGGGAGCCGGGATGTGGGGATCGGGATGTGGGGATCGGGCTGGAGGGAGCCGGGATGTGGGGATCGGGATGCAGGGAGCCGGGATGTGGGGATCGGGATGCAGGGAGCCGGGATGTGGGGATGAGGGGATGGAGGGAGCCGGGATGTGGAGATCGGGATGTGGGGATGAGGGGATGGAGGGAGCCGGGCTGCAGGGATCGGGATGTGGGGATCGGGATGCAGGGATCGGGCTGCAGGGAGCCGGGATGTGGGGATGAGGGGATGGAGGGAGCCGGGATGTGGGGATCGGGATGCAGGGATCGGGCTGCAGGGAGCCGGGATGTGGAGATCGGGATGCAGGGATCCGGGATGTGGGGATGAGGGGATGGAGGGAGCCGGGCTGCAGGGATCGGGATGGAGGGAGCCGGGATGTGGGGATCGGGATGTGGGGATCGGGATGGAGGGAGCCGGGGATGTGGAGATCGGGATGCAGGGATCGGGATGTGGGGATCGGGATGTGGGATCGGGATGTGGGGATGAGGGGATGGAGGGAGCCGGGATGTGGAGATCGGGATGTGGGGATCGGGATGCAGGGATCGGGATGTGGAGATCGGGATGCAGGGATCCGGGATGTGGGGATGAGGGGATGGAGGGAGCCGGGCTGCAGGGATCGGGGTCTGGGAAGGAGGAACGGGAAGGAGGAGGAAAAGAGGGGAAGCGGCGACGGCGGCGTCGAGGCGGGGATGGAGACGGGAGGAGAGAGGGAAGGAGGAGGGATGGGAAGAGGGATGCGGGGATGGGATGGGATGGGATGGAGGGAGAGGGGCAGGAGGGAGGGCAGGGGGACGGGACAAGGAGGAGGAGGAGGAGGAGGAGGAAGAGGAGGGATGGAGGGCAGGGGGGCAGAGGAGAGATACAGGGGTACAGGGGTACAGGGATACAGGGGTACAGGGGTACAGGGGTACAGGGATACAGGGGTACAGGGATACAGGGATACAGGGGTACAGGGATACAGGGATACAGGGGTACAGGGGTACCGGGATACAGGGATACAGGGGTACAGGGATACAGGGATACAGGGGTACCGGGATACAGGGATACAGGGGTACAGGGATACAGGGATACAGGGATACAGCCGGGTACAGGGATACAGGGGTACAGGGGTACAGGGATACAGGGGTACAGGGATACAGGGATACAGGGATACAGGGGTACAGGGATACAGGGATACAGGGATACAGGGGTACAGGGGTACCGCGGTACAGGGGTACAGGGGTACAGGGATACAGGGATACAGGGGTACAGGGGTACCGCGGTACAGGGGTACAGGGATACAGGGATACAGGGATACAGGGATACAGGGGTACAGGGGTACCGGGATACAGGGATACAGGGGTACAGGGGTACAGGGGTACAGGGGTACAGGGATGGAGGGGTACAGGGGTACAGGGGTACAGGGATACAGGGATACAGGGGTACAGGGGTACAGGGGTACAGGGATACAGGGGTACAGGGATACAGGGGTAGAGGGGTACAGGGATGGAGGGGTACAGGGGTACAGGGATGGAGGGGTACAGGGGTACAGGGGTACAGGGGTACAGGGGTACAGGGGTACAGGGGTACAGGGATGGAGGGGTACAGGGGTACAGGGGTACAGGGATACAGGGATACAGGGGTACAGGGGTACAGGGGTACAGGGGTACAGGGATGGAGGGGTACAGGGGTACAGGGGTACAGGGATACAGGGATACAGGGGTACAGGGGTACAGGGGTACAGGGATACAGGGATACAGGGGTACAGGGGTACAGGGGTACAGGGATACAGGGGTACAGGGATACAGGGGTAGAGGGATACAGGGGTACAGGGGTACAGGGGTACAGGGATGGAGGGGTACAGGGGTACAGGGATACAGGGATACAGGGGTAGAGGGATACAGGGGTACAGGGATGGAGGTGTCCAGGGATACAGGGGTCCAGGGATACAGGGGTAGAGGGGTAGAGGGATACCGAGATGGAGGGAGAAGGGAACGGGACAGAGGAGGGCTACGGGGATGGAGGAGGAGGAGGAGGAAGAGACGGGATGAAGGGCGACCAGAGGGATGTGGGGAGCTGGGGAGAGCTGGGTACAGGGATGGAGGGAGCGGGGCAAGGGCCGGCGGAGGGATGTGGGGTGCGGGGGGGATGTGGGGTGCAGGAGGGATGTGGGGTGCAGGAGGGATGTGGGGTGCAGGAGGGATGTGGGGTGCGGGGGGGATGTGGGGTGCAGGAGGGATGTGGGGTGCGGGGGGGATGTGGGGTGCAGGAGGGATGTGGGGTGCAGGAGGGATGTGGGGTGCGGGGGGGATGTGGGGTGCAGGAGGGTTGTGGGGTGCAGGAGGGATGTTGGGATACAGGAGGGATGCTACGGGATGTGGGGTGCAGGAGGGATGTGGGGTGCAGGAGGGATGTGGGGTGCAGGAGGGATGTGGGGTACAGGAGGGATGAGTGGTGCAGGAGGGATGCGGGATGCAGCGGGATGTGGGATACAGGAGGGATTCGGGATACAGGAGGGATGCTGCGGGATGTGGGGTGCAGGAGGGATGTGGGGTGCGGGGGGGGATGTGGGGTACAGGAGGGATGCGGGATGCAGCGGGATGTGGGGTACAGGAGGGATGTGGGGTGCAGGAAGGGTATGGGATACAGGAGGGATGCGGGATACAGGAGGGATGCTGTGGGATGCAGTGGGATGCTGCGGGATGTGGGGTGCAGGAGGGATGTGGGGTGCAGGAAGGGTATGGGATACCGGAGGGATGAGGGATACAGTAGGGATGTGGGGTGCAGGAGGGATGTGGGGTGCAGGAGGGATGTTGGGATACAGGAGGGATGCTACGGGATGCGGGATACAGGAGGGATGAGGGGTACAGGAGGGATGTGGGGTGCAGGAAGGGTATGGGGTACAGGAGGGATGTTGGGATACAGGAGGGATGCTGTGGGATGCGGGGTGCAGGAGGGATGCTGGGTGCTGGAGGGCTGCGGCGGTGGGGCAGCAGCAGCCGTGGGGCAGCGGTGGGGCGGCTGCAGGCGTGGGGCAGCGGCAGCGGCGGTTTTAAGCGGCTGTGGGGCTGCAGCCGTGGGGCAGCAGTGGGGCAGCAGTGGGGCAGCAGCAGCAGCAGTGGGGCAGCTCTGGGGCAGCCGTGGGGCAGCCGTGGGGCAGCAGCAGCAGCAGTGGGGCCGCAGTGGGGCAGCAGTGGGGCAGCAGTGGGGCAGCAATGGGGCAGCAGTGGGGCAGCAATGGGGCAGCAATGGGGCAGCAGTGGGGCAGCAATGGGGCAGCCGTGGGGCAGCAATGGGGCAGCCGTGGGGCAGCCGTGGGTCAGCAATGGGGCAGCAGTGGGGCAGCAATGGGGCAGCCGTGGGGCAGCCGTGGGGCAGGGGCGGTTTTGAGCGGCTATGGGGCAGCCGTGGGGCAGCAGTGGGGCAGCCGTGGGGCAGCCGTGGGGCAGCAATGGGGCAGCCGTGGGGCAGCAATGGGGCAGCAATGGGGCAGCAATGGGGCAGCAATGGGGCAGCCGTGGGGCAGCAGTGGGGCAGCAGTGGGGCAGCCGTGGGGCAGCAATGGGGCAGCAATGGGGCAGCAGTGGGGCAGCAGTGGGGCAGCAGTGGGGCAGCAGTGGGGCAGCCGTGTTGCAGCAATGGGGCAGCAATGGGGCAGCAATGGGGCAGCCGTGGGGCAGCAGTGGGGCAGCCGTGTTGCAGCAATGGGGCAGCAATGGGGCAGCAGTGGGGCAGCAATGGGGCAGCAATGGGGCAGCCGTGGGGCAGCCGTGGGGCAGCCGTGGGGCAGCCGTGGGGCAGGGGCGCTTTTGAGCGGCTATGGGGCAGCAATGGGGCAGCCGTGGGGCAGCAGTGGGGCAGCCGTGGGGCAGCCGTGGGGCAGCAATGGGGCAGCCGTGGGGCAGGGGCGCTTTTGAGCGGCTATGGGGCAGCCGTGGGGCAGCCGTGGGTCAGCAATGGGGCAGCAATGGGGCAGCAATGGGGCAGCCGTGGGGCAGCCGTGGGGCAGGGGCGCTTTGGAGCGGCTATGGGGCAGCAATGGGGCAGCAGTGGGGCAGCAGTGGGGCAGCAATGGGGCAGCAGTGGGGCAGCCGTGGGGCAGGGGCGCTTTGGAGCGGCTATGGGGCAGCAATGGGGCAGCCGTGGGGCAGGGGCGCTTTTGAGCGGCTATGGGGCAGCAATGGGGCAGCCGTGGGGCAGCCGTGGGGCAGGGGCGCTTTTGAGCGGCTATGGGGCAGCAATGGGGCAGCAGTGGGGCAGCAATGGGGCAGCAATGGGGCAGCCGTGGGGCAGCCGTGGGGCAGGGGCGCTTTGGAGCGGCTATGGGGCAGCAATGGGGCAGCAGTGGGGCAGCAATGGGGCAGCAGTGGGGCAGCAGTGGGGCAGCAGTGGGGCAGCCGTGGGGCAGCCGTGGGGCAGGGGCGGTTTGGAGCGGCTATGGGGTAGCAATGGGGCAGCAATGGGGCAGCAGTGGGGCAGCAATGGGGCAGCCGTGGGGCAGCCGTGGGGCAGGGGCGCTTTGGAGCGGCTATGGGGCAGCAATGGGGCAGCCGTGGGGCAGCAATGGGGAAGCAATGGGGCAGCCGTGGGGCAGCCGTGGGGCAGGGGCGCTTTGGAGCGGCTATGGGGCAGCAATGGGGCAGCAGTGGGGCAGCAATGGGGCAGCAGTGGGGCAGCAGTGGGGCAGCAGTGGGGCAGCCGTGGGGCAGCCGTGGGGCAGGGGCGGTTTGGAGCGGCTATGGGGTAGCAATGGGGCAGCAATGGGGCAGCAGTGGGGCAGCAATGGGGCAGCCGTGGGGCAGCCGTGGGGCAGGGGCGCTTTGGAGCGGCTATGGGGCAGCAATGGGGCAGCAGTGGGGCAGCAGTGGGGCAGCCGTGGGGCAGCCGTGGGGCAGGGGCGGTTTGGAGCGGCTATGGGGTAGCAATGGGGCAGCCGTGGGGCAGCCGTGGGGCAGCCGTGTTGCAGCAATGGGGCAGCCGTGGGGCAGCAGTGGGGCAGCCGTGTTGCAGCAATGGGGCAGCAATGGGGCAGCAGTGGGGCAGCCGTGTTGCAGCAATGGGGCAGCAATGGGGCAGCAATGGGGCAGCCGTGGGGCAGCAATGGGGCAGCAGTGGGGCAGCAATGGGGCAGCAATGGGGCAGCAATGGGGCAGCCGTGGGGCAGCAATGGGGCAGCCGTGGGGCAGCCGTGGGGCAGGGGCGCTTTGGAGCGGCTATGGGGCAGCCGTGGGGCAGCCGTGGGGCAGCCGTGGGGCAGGGGCGCTTTTGAGCGTCTCCCCGCGGATCGATGCCCCCAATTTACCTCAAAGCGCGCAAATAAAAAATTTGGGCGCGGATGAAATTGGCGAGCGGGGCCCGCGGGGGGGTTCGGTTGGGGGGAGGGGAACGCCCCCATCCCCCCCCTCCCCCCTCCCCCCCTCCCCCGCCCCATAGCATCGAGGGCGGGGGGATGGGGGGGGGGGAGACAGGGAACGTGTGGGCAAGGGGATGTGGGGGGATGGAGGGGGTTGGGGGGGGTTATGGGGGGTTATGGAGTGCTATGGGTGCTATAGGGTGCTATAGGGTGCTATGGGGTGGTTATGGGGTGGTTATGGGGTGCTATGGGGTGCTATTGGGTGGTTATGGGTGGCTATAGGGTGCTATGGGGGGGTTATGGGGGGGTTATGGGTGCTATGGGGTGGTTATGGGGTGCTATGGGGTGGTTATGGGGTGGTTATGGGGTGCTATGGGGTGTTATGGGTGGTTATGGGTGGCTATGGGGTGGCTATAGGGTGCTATGGGGGGGTTATGGGGTGGTTATGGGGGGGTTATGGGGTGGTTATGGGTGGCTATGGGTGGCTATAGGGTGCTATGGGGTGGTTATGGGTGGCTATGGGGTGGCTATGCGTGGCTACAGGGTGGTTACGGGGGGGTTATGGGGGGTTATGGGGGGTTATGGGAGGTTATGGGGTGGTTATGGGGCGGCTATAGGGTGCTATGGGGTGGTTATGGGGTGGTTATGGGTGCTATAGGGTGCTATGGGGTGGTTATGGGGTGGTTATGGGTGGCTATGGGTGGCTATAGGGTGCTATGGGGTGGTTATGGGTGGCTATGGGGTGCTATGGGGTGGTTATGGGGTGCTATGTGTGGTTATGGGTGGCTATAGGGTGCTATGGGGTGGTTATGGGTGGCTATGGGGTGCTATGGGGTGGTTATGGGTGGCTATGGGTGGCTATAGGGTGCTATGGGGTGGTTATGGGTGCTATAGGCTGCTATGGGGTGGTTATGGGGTGCTGTGGGTGGCTATGGGTGGCTATAAGGTGCTATGGGGGGTTATGGGGGGTTATGGGGGGTTATGGGGGGGTTATGGGGTGGTTATGGGGGGTTATGGGTGGTTATGGGGGGGTTATGGGGGGTTATGGGGGGGTTATGGGTGGCTATGGGTGGCTATGGGTGGCTATAAGGTGCTATGGGGGGTTATGGGGGGGTTATGGGTGCTATGGGGTGGTTATGGGTGGTTATGGGTGGCTATAGGGTGCTATGGGGTGGTTATGGGGTGGTTATGGGGTGTTATGGGGTGGCTATAGGGTGCTATGGGGTGGCTATGGGGTGGCTATGCGTGGCTACAGGGTGGTTACGGGGGGGTTATGGGGGGTTATGGGGGGTTATGGGAGGTTATGGGGTGGTTATGGGGTGGCTATAGGGTGCTATGGGGTGGTTATGGGGTGGTTATGGGTGGCTATGGGGTGTTATGGGGGGTTATGGGGTGGCTATAGGGTGCTATGGGGTGGTTATGGGGGGTTATGGGGTGCTATGGGGTGCTATGGGGTGTTATGGGTGGCTATGGGGTGGTTATGGGGTGCTATGGGGTGGTTATGGGTGGCTATGGGGTGCTATGGGGTGTTATGGGTGGTTATGGGGTGGTTATGGGGTGGCTATAGGGTGCTATGGGGTGGTTATGGGTGGCTATAGGGTGCTATGGGGGGTTTATGGGGTGGTTATGGGTGGTTATTGGGGATTATGGGGGGTTATGGGTGGCTATAGGGTGGTTATGGGTGGCTATGGGTGGCTATAGGGTGCTATGGGGTGGTTATGGGGGGGTTATGGGGTGGTTATGGGTGGTTCTGGGGGGTTATGGGGTGGTTATGGGGGGCTTATGTAGTGGCTATAGGGTGCTACGGGGTGTTATGGGTGGTTACGGGGTGGCTATGGGTGCTATGGGGTGGCTATGGGGTAGCTATGGGGTGGCTATGGGTGGCTATAGGGTGCTATGGGGTGTTATGGGCGGCTATGGGGTTGCTATGGGGTGGCTATGGGTGCTTATGGGGTGCTATGGGTGTCTATGGGGTTGCTATGGGTGTCTATGGGGTTGCTATGGGGTGGCTATGGGGTGCTATGGGTGTCTATGGGGTGGCTATGGGTGCTTATGGCTGGCTATGGGGTGCTATGGGTGTCTATGGGGTGGCTATGGGGTGCTATGGGTGTCTGGGGTGCTATGGGTGTCTATGGGGTGGCTATGGGTGCTTTTGGCTGGCTATGGGGTGCTATGGGTGTCTATGGGGTGGCTATGGGGTGCTATAGGTGTCTATGGGGTGGCTATGGGTGCTTTTGGCTGGCTATGGGGTGCTATGGGTGTCTATGGGGTGGCTATGGGGTGCTATGGGTGTCTATGGGGTGGCTATGGGTGTCTGTGGGGTGGCTATGGGGTGCTATGGGTGTCTATGGGGTGGCTATGGTTGTCTGTGGGGTGTCTGTGGGTGGCTATGGGGTGTCTATGGGGTGCTATGGGGTGCTCTGTGTCTCTGTGGGTGCTATAGGATGCTATGGGGCTCGACGGCGCGACCCTATGCCCCCCGTAGGTCGCTATGGGGCGCTATGGGTTCACCATCGGATGCTCTAGGGCACGGTGGGGTGCTATGGGATGCTATGGGTCTCTATGGGGTGGCAGCGGCTGCCTGTGGGTGCTCTACGGACCTATAGGGTGCTGTAGGGTGCTATGGGTCTACGATGGGGTGTCCATGGGGTGCGCTATAGGGCGCTCTAGGATGCCGCGGCTCTCTATGGGGTGTCTCTATGCCCCCGTAAGCCGCTATGGGGCGCTGTGGGGCTGTACGGCGCTATAGGATGCTATTGGATGCTATAGGGGTGGCCCTGTGCCCCCGTAGGGCGCTATGGGGCGCTATGGGTTACCCATAGGATGCCCTATGGCCCTATAGGATGCTCTATGGGGTTTCTGTATCCCCCCCATAGGTCGCTATGGGGCGCTATAGGTTACCCATAGGATGCCCTATGGCCCTATAGGATGCTCTATGGGGTTTCTGTATCCCCCCGTAGGTCGCTATGGGGCGCTATGGGTTACCCATAGGATGCCCTATGGCCCTATAGGATGCTCTATGGGGTTTCTGTATCCCCCCCATAGGTCGCTATGGGGCGCTATAGGTTACCCATAGGATGCCCTATGGCCCTATAGGGTGCTCTATGGGGTTTCTGTATCCCCCCCATAGGTCGCTATGGGGCGCTATAGGTTACCCATAGGATGCCCTATGGCCCTATAGGGTGCTCTATGGGGTTTCTGTATCCCCCCCGTAGGTCGCTATGGGGCGCTATGGGTTACCCATAGGATGCCCTATGGCCCTATAGGGTGCTCTATGGGGTTTCTGTATCCCCCCGTAGGTCGCTATGGGGCGCTATGGGTTACCCATAGGATGCCCTATGGCCCTATAGGGTGCTCTATGGGGTTTCTGTATCCCCCCCGTAGGTCGCTATGGGGCGCTATGGGGCCCTCGCCGGTATCCATAGGACGCTATAGGGTGCTCTGCGGAGCTATGGGGTGCTATAGGGTGCTGTAGGGTGCTATAGGAAACTATAGGATGCTCTAGGGCGCTATAGGATGTTATAGGGTGCTGTAGGACGCTATAGGATGCTATAGGGTGCTATAGGGCGCTATAGGATGCTCTAGGGCGCTATAGGATGCTATAGGACATTATAGGATGCTATAGGACACTATAGGATGCTCTAGGGCTCTATAGGATGCTCTAGGGTGCTCTAGGGTGCTATAGGATGCTATAGGGCACTATAGGATGCTATAGGATGCTATAGGATGCTGTAGGATGCTCTAGGGCGCTATAGGATGCTATAGGGCACTATAGGATGCTCTAGGGCACTATAGGATGCTATAGGATGCTGTAGGACGCTCTAGGGCACTATAGGATGCTATAGGGTGCTATAGGGTGCTCTAGGGCACTATAGGACGTTACGGGATGCTATAGGATGCTATAGGATGCTATAGGATGCCATAGGATGCTATAGGATGTTATAGGATGCCATAGGATGCTATAGGATGCTCTAGGACACTATAGGGCATTATAGGATGCCATAGGATGCCATGGGACACTCTAGGATGCCATAGGACACTATAGGACGTTATAGGACGCTCTAGGACACTATAGGACACTACAGGATGCCATAGGATGCTCTGGGATGCTCTAGGACACTATAGGATGCCACAGGACACTACAGGATGCCATAGGATGCCATAAGATGTTACAGGACACCATAGGATGCTCTAGGACATTATAGGACGTTATAGGATGCTCTGGGACACTATAGGACGTTATAGGATGCTCTGGGACACTATAGGACGTTATGGGATGCGCTAGGACACTATAGGATGTTATAGGATGCCATAGGACACCATAGGACGCCATAGGATGCTCTAGGACACTATAGGATGCCATAGGACACTATAGGACACTATAGGATGCCATAGGACGCTATAGGATGCCATAGGACACTATGGGATGCCATAGGACACCATAGGACACTATAGGATGCCACAGGGCACTATAGGACACTAGAGGATGCCATAGGACACTATGGGATGCCATAGGACACCGTAGGACACTATAGGATGCCATAGGACACTATAGGATGCCATAGGACACTATGGGATGCCATAGGACACTATAGGACACTATAGGATGCCATAGGATGCCATAGGACACTATAGGATGCCATAGGACACTATGGGATGCCATAGGATGCCGTAGGACACTATAGGATGCCATAGGACACTATAGGATGCCATAGGACACTACAGGATGCCATAGGATGCTCTAGGACACTATAGGACACTATAGGATGCCATAGGACACTATAGGATGCCATAGGACACTATAGGACACTATAGGATGCCATAGGATGCTCTGGGATGCTCTAGGACACTATAGGATGCCATAGGGCAATATAGGACACTATAGGACACTATAGGATGCCATAGGATGCTCTGGGATGCTGTAGGACACTATAGGATGCCATAGGATGCTCTAGGACACTATAGGACACTATAGGATGCCATAGGACACCCTAGGACACTGTAGGATGCTATCGGATGCCATAGGATGCTCTGGGATGCTCTAGGATGCCATAGGACACTATAGGACACTATAGGATGCCATAGGACACTATAGGATGCCAAAGGATGCTCTGGGATGCTCTAGGATGCCATAGGATGCCATAGGACACTATAGGATGCCATAGGGCACTATAGGATGCTATAGGATGCCATAGGTCACTATAGGATGCTATAGGACACCATAGGATGCTCTAGGATGCCATAGGATGCCATAGGACACTATAGGATACCATAGGACACTATAGGATGCCATAGGATGCTCTGGGATGCTCTAGGATGCTCTAGGATGCCATAGGATGCCATAGGACGCCATAGGATGCTATAGGACACTATAGGATGCCATAGGATGCTATAGGACACCATAGGACACCATAGGATGCCATAGGACACTATGGAATACCATAGCACACCTCCCCCCCCCCATCCCCCACCCCCCCCATAATAATGATGATGTCGATGTCCCCCCCCTCCCCCACCCCCCCCATCCCCCATCCCCCATCCCCCCCCCACCCCATAGCGGCGGCTCAGGCTCGATTAGCGCGGATGGGAGCTGACAGCGGGGATCGATGCGGGCCCGGCCCGCCAAGTGCCGCCGTAATGAATCCATTTGGAGTCAATTTTTGGGGTTTTTTTTGTTGTTTTTTGGGGTTTTTTTTTTGTTTTTTTTTCCGTGGGTTTCGGGAGGCGGCGGCGGGAAAAAGATATTGTTATCGATTGAGGAGGTGATCGGGGGGGAGGGGAGGGAGACAAAGGGAGAGGGGGAGGGGAGGGGGTGAGAGGGGGAGATGGGGGGTTGGGGTGCAGGGGGATAGGGGGATAGGGGGGTAGGGAGATAGGGGGATAGGGATATAGGGGTATAGGGAGATAGGGATGTAGGGATATAGGGAGATAGGGGGATAGGGGGATAGGGATATAGGGGGATAGGGGGATATAGGGGGATAGGGAGATAGGGAGATAGGGAGATAGGGGGATAGGGAGATAGGGGATAGGGAGATAGGGGGATAGGGGGATAGGGGGATAGGGGGATAGGGGTGTAGGGGGATAGGGAGATAGGGAGATAGGGGGATAGAGGGATAGGGATATAGGGGGATAGGGGGATAGGGAGATAGGGATATAGGGGGATAGAGGGATAGGGATATAGGGGGATAGGGGGATAGAGGGATAGGGAGATAGGGGTGTAGGGATATAGGGAGATAGGGGGATAGGGAGATAGGGATATAGGGGGATAGGGATATAGGGGGATAGGGATATAGGGGTGTAGGGAGATAGGGGGATAGGGGGATAGGGATATAGGGGGATAGGGGGATATAGGGGGATAGGGATATAGGGATATAGGGGTGTAGGGATATAGGGGGATAGGGGGATAGGGAGATAGGGGTATAGGGAGATAGGGGGATAGGGGGATAGGGATATAGGGGGATAGGGGGATAGGGGGATAGGGAGATAGGGGGATAGGGGGATAGGGATATAGGGGGATAGGGGGATAGGGATATAGGGATATAGGGGGGTAGGGGGATAGGGGGATAGGGATATAGGGATATAGGGGGGTAGGGAGATAGGGGGATAGGGAGAGAGCAGGATAGGGGGATAGGGAGATAGGGAGATAGGGAGATAGGGATATAGGGGGATAGGGAGATAGGGATATAGGGGGATAGGGAGATAGGGGGATAGGGGTGCAGGGTTATAGGGATATAGGGATATAGGGAGATAGGGGGATAGATGGATAGGGATATAGGGGGATAGGGGTGTAGGGATATAGGGGGATTGGGGTGCAGGGAGATAGGGATATAGGGAGATAGGGGTATAGGGGTGTAGGGGTATAGGGATATAGGGGGATAGGGGGATAGGGGGATAGGGGTGCAGGGATATAGGGATATAGGGGGATAGGGGGATAGGGATATAGGGGGATAGGGGTGTAGGGATATAGGGGGATAGGGGTATAGGGGATATAGGGGGATAGGGGGATAGGGGGATAGGGATATAGGGGGATAGGGGGATAGGGATATAGGGATATAGGGATATAGGGATATAGGGATATAGGGGGATAGGGGGATAGGGGGATAGGGAGATAGGGGGATAGGGATATAGGGAGATAGGGGGATAGGGGGATAGGGGTGTAGGGGTATAGGGAGATAGGGGGATAGGGGTGCAGGGACATAGGGGGATAGGGAGATAGGGGGATAGGGATATAGGGATATAGGGGGATAGGGAGATAGGGGGATAGGGGTATAGGGAGATGGGGGATAGGGATATAGGGAGATAGGGGGATAGGGGTGTACGGATATAGGGGGATAGGGGGATAGGGATATAGGGAGATAGGGATATAGGGGGATAGGGAGATAGGGGGATAGGGGTGTAGGGAGATGGGGGATAGGGGTATAGGGATATAGGGAGATAGGGGATAGGGGGATAGGGGTGTAGGGATATGGGTGTATATGGAGGTAGGGATATAGGGGGATAGGAGATAGGGAGATAGGGATATAGGGGGCTAGTGGTGTAGGGATATAGGGAGATAGGGGGATAGTGGTGTAGGGGGATAGGGGGATAGGGATATAGGGAGATAGGGATATAGGGGTGTAGGATGTAGGAGGATAGGGAGATAGGGATATAGGGGGATAGGGGGATAGAGGGATAGGGAGATAAGGATATAGGAGTGTAGGGATGTAGGGAGATATAGGGATATAGGGATATAGGGGTATAGGGATAGGGGGATAGGGGGATAGAGGGATAGGGATATAGGGAGATAGGGGTGTAGGGAGATGGGGGATAGGGGTGTAGGGTCATAGGGAGATAGGGGTATAGGGGTGTAGGGATATAGGGGGATAGGGGGATAGGGGGATAGGGAGATAAGGATATAGGGGGATAGGGGTATAGGGGGATAGGGGTGTAGGGATATGGAGGGATAGGGAGGTAAGGATATAGGGGGATAGGGGGATAGGGGGATAGGGGTGTAGGGATATGGGGGGATAGGGAGGTAAGGATATAGGGGGATAGGGGGATAGGGGGATAGGGTGTAGGGATATGGGGGGGATAGGGAGGTAAGGATATAGGGGGATAGGGGTGTAGGGATATAGGGGGAAAGGGAGATCGGGAGATAGGAGATTTGGGAGATAAGGTTATAGGGGTATAGGGAGATATGGGGATAGGGAGATCGTGCTTTAGGGGTATAGGGGTATAGGGAGTTAGGGAGATAGTGATATAGGGGGTGTAGGGAGATAGAGGTATAGGGACATAGGGTTATAGGGAGATAGGAGGTAAGGAGATAGTGTTATAGGGGTGTAGGGATATAGGGGTATAGGGAGATAGGGGGATAGGGAGGTAGGGAGATAGGGATATAGGGGGATAGGGGTATAGGGGTGCAGGGATATAGGGGGATAGGGAGAGAGCAGGATAGGGGGATAGGGAGACAGGGTGGTAGGGATATAGGGAGATAGGGGGATAGTATAGCGGTGTAGGGAGATAGGGCTATAGGGAGATAGGGGTATAGGGTTTTGGATGTATGGAAATAGGGGTATAGGTATATAGGTGTATAGGGATATAGGGATACAGGGGTATAGGCACATAGGGTTATGGGGTTATAGGGAGATGTGGGATGTAGGGATGCGGTACATAGGGATATAGCGATATAGGGAGATAGGGGTATAGGGAAATGGGGATGTGGGGATACAGGGGTATGGGAATATGGGCATACAGGGATATGGGGACATGGGGATATGGGGACATGGGGATATAGGACATGGGGATATAGGATACAGGGGTATATGGACATGGGGACATGGGGATATAGGGGTATAGGGATATAGGGATACAGGGGTATATGGACCATGGGGACATGGGGATATAGGGGTATAGGGATATAGGGATACAGGGGTATATGGACATGGGGACATGGGGATATAGGGGTTATAGGGGTATATGGACATGGGATATAGGGATATGGGGACATGGGGACATGGGGACATGGGGACAGGGGATATAGGGGTATAGGGATATATGGACATGGGATATAGGGATATGGGGACATGGGGACATGGGGATATAGGGGTATAGGGGTATATGGACATGGGATATAGGGATATGGGGACATGGGGATATAGGGGTATAGGGGTATAGGGGTATATGGACATGGGATATAGGGCATATGGGGACATGGGGATATAGGGGTATAGGGATATATGGACATGGGATATAGGGATATGGGGACATGGGGATGCAGGGATATGGGGGCATGGGGACACGGGGATACAGGGATATATGGACTTGGGATATAGGGATACAGGGATATGGGGACATGGATACACAGACAGGAACGCACTCATGGACGTCGCATATGGGGCAGGTGGGGGGATAAGGGGGGATATAGGGATAAAGGGGATATAAGGATAAGGGTGATGCAGGGATAAAGGGGATACAGGGATAAACTGGGATGCAGGGATAAAGGGCATATAGGGATAAGGGGGATATAGGGATAAGGGGGATATAGGGATAAAGGGGTTATAGGGATAAGGGGGATACAGGGATAAGGGGGATATAGGGATAAGGGGTTATAGGGATAAAGGGGATACAGGGGTAAGGGGGATATAGGGATAAAGGGGTTATAGGGATAAAGGGGATACAGGGGTAAAGGGGATATAGGGATAAAGGGGGACAAGGTGATGGAGGTGGAGGGTGTCGGGATACGGATGACCTGGGATGGACCCATGGATTGACCCATGGATGGCCCCATGGATGGCCCCATGGATGGACCCATGGATTGACCCATGGATGGCCCCATGGATGGCCCCATGGATGGACCCATGGATGGCCCCATGGATGGCCCCATGGATGGATGGACCCATGGATTGACCCATGGATGGCCCCATGGATGGCCCCATGGATGGCCCCATGGATGGCCCCATGGATGGATGGCCCCATGGATGGACCCATGGATGGACCCATGGATGGCCCCATGGATGGATGGCCCCATGGATGGACCCATGGATGGACCCATGGATGGCCCCATGGATGGATGGACCCATGGATGGACCCATGGATTGACCCATGGATGGCCCCATGGATGGATGGCCCCATGGATGGACCCATGGATGGACCCATGGATGGCCCCATGGATGGACCCATGGATGGACCCATGGATGGCCCCATGGATGGATGGCCCCATGGATGGACCCATGGATGGACCCATGGATGGCCCCATGGATGGCCCCATGGATTGACCCATGGATGGATGGACCCATGGATTGACCCATGGATGGCCCCATGGCCATGTGGGTCCGTGTGCACGCGTGTGCTCCCATGTAAGCTCCTCTGTGCAAGGCCCACGCGCAGGCACATGCGTGCTTGGGATGCGTCCCCCTGCATCCCACAGCATCCCGAACCCCACAGCACCCCACAGCACCCCACAGCATCCCCACAGCATCCCCACAGCACCCCACAGCACCCCACAGCATCCCGAACCTCACTGCACCCTGCACCCCACAGCATCCCACATCCCACAGCATCCCATATCCCATTGCATCCCATATCCCACATCCCATATCCCACAGCATCCCATATCCCACAGCATCCCATATCCCATTGCATCCCATATCCCACAGCATCCCTCATCCCATATCACCCTGCATCCCACAGCATCCCACATCCCTCAGCATCCCATATCCTAGTGTCCTGTATCCCATATCCCATTGCATCCCTCATCCCACAGCATCCCTCATCCCACAGCATCCCACATCCCTCAGCATCCCATATCCCAGTGTCCTGTATCCCATATCCCAATTGCATCCCTCATCCCACAGCATCCCTCATCCCACAGCATCCCTCATCCCACAGCATCCCACATCCCTCAGCATCCCATATCCCAGTGTCCTGTATCCCATATCCCATTGCATCCCTCATCCCACAGCATCCCTCATCCCACAGCATCCCTCATCCCACAGCATCCCTCATCCCACAGCATCCCACATCCCACAGCATCCCATATCCCAGTGTCCTGCATCCCATATCCCATTGCATCCCATATCCCACAGCATCCCACATCCCACAGCATCCCATATCCCAGTGTCCTGCATCCCATATCCCATTGCATCCCATATCCCACAGCATCCCACATCCCATATCGCCCTGCATCCCACAGCATCCCACAGCATCTGACATCCCACAGCATCCCATATCCCACAGCATCCCTCATCCCACAGCATCCTTCATCCCACAGCATCCCATATCCCACAGCATCCCACATCCCTCAGCATCCCTCATCCCACAGCATCCCACATCCCACAGCATCCCACATCCCACAGCATCCCTCATCCCACAGCATCCCTCATCCCACATCATCCCATATCCCAGGGTCCTGTATCCCATATCCCATTGCATCCCTCATCCCACAGCATCCTGCATCCCACAGCATCCCTCATCCCACAGCATTCCACATCCCTCAGCATCCGTATCCCAGTGTCCTGTATCCCATATCCCATTGCATCCCTCATCCCACAGCATCCCTCATCCCACAGCATCCCACATCCCACAGCATCCCATATCCCAGTGTCCTGCATCCCATATCCCATTGCATCCCATATCCCACAGCATCCCACATCCCACAGCATCCCATATCCCAGTGTCCTGCATCCCATATCCCATTGCATCCCATATCCCACAGCATCCCACATCCCATATCGCCCTGCACCCCACAGCATCCCACAGCATCCTTCATCCCTCAGCATCCCATATCCCACAGCATCCCACATCCCACAGCATCCCATATCCCATTGCATCCCATATCCCACAGCATCCCACAGCATCCCACATCCCATAGCATCCCATATCCCAGTGTCCTGCATCCCATATCCCATTGCATCCCACATCCCACAGCATCCCATATCCCAGTGTCCTGCATCCCATATCCCATTGCATCCCTCATCCCACAGCATCCCATATCCCAGTGTCCTGCATCCCACATCCCACAGCATCCCACATCCCACATCATCCCATATCCCACAGCATCCCTCATCCCACAGCATCCCATATCCCAGTGTCCTGCATCCCACATCCCATTGCATCCCACATCCCACAGCATCCCATATCCCACAGCATCCCTCATCCCACATCATCCCATATCCCATTCCCCCCCCCCATTGCCCCCCTCCCCGCCCCACGGCCGTGATCCCGGCGGCTCCGCATCCCGCGGTGTTCAACATTCCCATTTGCAGGAAGCAGAACATCCAATCAGGCGGATTAAGTGGGTAACGCGGCCCATCGCTCAGGGCTGTCAGCGGGAAAACGGGAGAACAACGGGAGAACAATGGGATAACGGGGGGATAACGGGGGGATAACAACGGGATAACAACGGGATAACGGGGGGATAACGGGGGGATAACGGGATAACGGCAGGATAACGGGGGGATAACGGGGGGATAACAACGGGATAACAACGGGATAACGGGGGGATAACGGGGGGATAACGGGATAACGGCAGGATAACGGGGGGATAACGGGGGGATAATGGGATAACGGCAGGATAACGGGGGGATAACGGGATAACGGGATAACGGGGGGATAATGGGATAACGGGATAACGGCAGGATAATGGGATAACAGGGGGATAATGGGATAACGGGATAATGGGGTAATGGCAGGATAACGGGATAACGGCAGGATAACGGGGGATAACGGGGAGATAACGGGGGGATAACGGGGATAACAGTGGGATAACGGGGGGATAATGGGGGGATAACAGCGGGATGACGGCAGGATAACGGGGTAACGGCGGGATAATGGGATAACGGGGGGATAACGGCAGGATAATGAGCTAACGTCTGGATAACGTCGGGATAACGGCAGGATAACTGCGGGATAACGGCAGGATAACGGGGAGATAATGGGGTAACAGCAGGATAATGGGATAACGGCAGGATAACGGCGGGATAACGGGGGGATAACGGCAGGATAATGGGATAATGACGGGATAACGGCAGGATAACGGGGGGATAACAGCGGGATAACGGCAGGATAACGGGGGATAATGGGGTAACAGCTGGATAATGGGATAACGGCGGGATAACGGGGGGATAACGGCAGGATAATGGGATAGCGGCTGGATAATGGCGGGATAACGGCGGGATAATGACGGGATGACGGGATAACGGGATAACGGCAGGATAACGGAATAACAATGGGATAACGGGGGGATGATGGGATAACAATGGGATAACGGCAGGATAACGGCGGATAACGGGATAACGGGCATCGGGACACTGGGGTACCCGGATACTGGGGCATCCAGATGTTGGGATGCTGGGATAACGGGATACTGGGATAGGGGGGATGCTGGGATAACGGGATACTGGGGCACAGGGGTACCCGGGATACTGGAACACACAGGCCTTGGGATGCTGGGATAATGGGATACTGGGATAATGGGACACTGGGATAACAGGATCCTGGGATAATGGGATACTGGGGATAATGGGACACTGGGATAACAGGATCTGGGGATAACGGGATACTGGGATAATGGGACACTGGGATAACAGGATCCTGGGATAACGGGATACTGGGATAATGGGACACTGGGATAACAGGATCCTGGGATAATGGGATACTGGGATAATGGGACACTGGGATAACAGGATAGTGGGACACCCTGACATTGGGGCACAGGGGTACCCCGATACTGGGGCATCCAGATGTTGGAATACTGGGATAACGGGATGCTGGGATAAGGGGATGCTGGGATAACGGGATACTGGGACACATGGGGTACTGGGACACATGGGATAACGGGATACTGGGATAATGGGATACAGACATATGGGATAACAGGATACTGGGATAACAGGATAAAGGGATACTGGGATAATGGGATACTGGGACACATGGGATAACAGGATACTGGGATAACAGGATAAAGGGATACTGGGATAATGGAATACTGGGACACCCTGACACTGGGGCACAGGGGTACCCCGATACTGGGGCATCCGGATGTTGGGATACCGGGATACTGGGACACCGGGATAAGGGGACACTGGGATACTGGGATAATGGGACAATGGGACACTGGGATAAGGGGATACTGGGATATTGGGATAAGGGGATACAGTGACACTGGGACAATGGGACACTGAGACAATGGGATACTGGGATACTGGGATAAGGGGACAATGGGACACTGGGATAATGGGACACTGGGATACCGGGATACCGGGATACAGGGGCCCTGTGGAGCCAATCCCAGCCCCATTGCCAATGGGGGGATGCTCTGGTCCCGATATGGGTCCCAATGTGGGGGGGTCCCGGTATCAATGGGGGGGTCCCGGTATTGATCCCGGTATCAATGGGGGGGTCCCGGTATTGATCAATGGGGGGGTCCCGGTATTGATCAATGGGGGGGTCCCGGTATTGATCCCGGTATCAATGGGGGTGGTCCCGGTATTGATCAATGGGGGGGTCCCGGTATTGATCCCGGTATCAATGGGGGGGTCCCGGTATTGATCAATTGGGGGGTCCTGGTATTGATCCCGGTATCAATGGGGGGGTCCCGGTATTGATCAATGGGGGGGTCCCGGTATTGATCAATTGGGGGGTCCTGGTATTGATCCCGGTATCAATGGGGGGGTCCCGGTATTGATCAATGGGGGGGTCCCGGTATTGATCCCGGTATCAATGGGGGTGGTCCCGGTATTGATCGTGGTCCCAATGGGGTGGTCCCGGTTCCGGTATCGATCCCGGTATCAATGGGGGGGTCCCGGTCCCAATGTGGGGGTCCCGGTTCCGATATCGATCCCGGTATCAATGGGGGGGTCCCGGTCCCAATGTGGGGGTCCCGGTTCCGGTATCGATCCCGGTATCAATGGGGGGGTCCCACTATTGGTGCCAATGGCGGGGGGTTCCGGTCCCATTATTGATCCCGGTTCCGATGCCAGTCCCAATAGGGGGGTCCCGGTGCCGGTATCGATCCCAGTATCAATGGGGGGGTCCTGGTCCTGATATCAATCCCAGTATCAATGGGGGGGTCCCGGTATCAATAGGGGGGGGTCCCTGTCCCAATATGGGGGTCCCAGTCCCGATATCGATCCCGCTATCAATGGGGGTGGTCCCGGTCCCAATGTGGGGGGGGTCCCGTTCCCAATATGGGGGGGTCCCGTTCCCAATATGGGGGTCCCAGTCCCGATATCGATCCTGCTATCAATGGAGGTGGTCCCGGTATCAATGTGGGGGGGTCCCAGTCCCAATATGGGGGTCCCGGCTCCGATATCGATCCCGCTATCAATGCAGGTGGTCCCGTTCCCAATATGGGGGTCCCAGTCCCAATATCGATCCCGCTATCAATGCAGGTGGTCCCGGTCCCAATATGGGGGTCCCAGCTCCAATATCGATCCCGCTATCAATGCAGGTGGTCCCGGTCCCAATATGGGGGGGTCCCGTTCCCAATATGGGGGTCCCAGCTCCGATATCGATCCCGCCATCAATGCAGGTGGTCCCGGTATCGATCCCGCTCTCGTTGCGGCTGCAGTGGGAGAAGGAGGAGGGGGGATGGGGTTGGGGGGGGGGGGGGTCCCATTGCCGTGGGTGGGTGGGGGAAGGGCGGGGGGGGGGGGGGGGGGGGGGGGCAGCGGAGCGCAGCGGCGGCCGCGCTGATCAATATTCGATTTAGGTGCTAATTCGTCGCCGCCGGAGCTGTCAACGCGTGATGGATGGGGGGCGGCGGGGGGGGGATGGGATGGGATGAGGGGGGGGAGGGGGGGAAGACACCCGTTTGTTGCCCCCTCCCCCCCTTTCCTCCCTTCCCCCCCCCCTAAATGAAGGCAGCGCTGATGGAAAGGGGAGAAGGGGATGAGGAAACGGAGCTCGATGGGGCAGGGACATCCCCCCCCCCCCCCCCCCCCCCCAACCCCACACACACACACGTAGCCCATCGCCACCCCCCAAAAATAGAGGTAAATGACCCCAAAATGGGGATGGGGATACGGGAATGGGGGTGGGGAGAGGAAAAATGGGGATGGGGACACCAAAATGGGGATGGGGATGCAAAAATGGGGCTGGGGACGCAAAAATGGGGCTGGGGACACCAAAATGGGGATGGGGACACCAAAATGGGGCTGGGGACGCAAAAATGGGGCTGGGGACACCAAAATGGGGCTGGGGATGCAAAAATGGGGCTGGGGACACCAAAATGGGGCTGGGGACGACAAAATGGGGCTGGGGACACCAAAAGCGGTGTAAATGACCCCAAAATGGGGATGGGGACGACAAAATGGGGCTGGGGACCCAAAAATGGGGCTGGGGACCCAAAAATGGGGCTGGGGACGCCAAAAGCGGTGTAAATGACCCCAAAATGGGGATGGGGACCCCCAAAACTGATGTAAATGACCCCAAAATGGGGCTGGGGACCCAAAAATGGGGCTGGGGACCCAAAAATGGGGCTGGGGACGCCAAAAGCGGTGTAAATGACCCCAAAATGGGGATGGGGACCCCCAAAACTGATGTAAATGACCCCAAAATGGGGCTGGGGACACCAAAATGGGGCTGGGGACCCAAAAATGGGGCTGGGGACACCAAAATCGATGTAAATGACCCCAAAATGGGGCTGGGGACCCAAAAATGGGGCTGGGGACACCAAAATCGATGTAAATGACCCCAAAATGTGGCTGGGGACCCCCGAAACCGGTGTAAATGACCCCAAAATGGGGATGGGGACCCCCGAAACTGATGTAAATGACCCCAGAATGGGGCTGGGGACACCAAAATGGGGCTGGGGACACCAAAATCGATGTAAATGACCCCAAAATGGGGCTGGGGACCCCCGAAATAGCGTAAATGACCTCAGAATGGGGCTGGGGACCCCAAAACCGATGTAAATGACCCCAAAATGAGGCTGGGGACACGGAAAAGAGAGAAAATGACCCCAAAATGGGGATGGGGACCCCCAAAACCGATGTAAATGACCCCAAAATGGGGATGGGGACACGGAAAAGAGAGAAAATGACCCCAAAATGGGGATGGGGACACGGAAAAGAGAGAAAATGACCCCAAAATGGGGCTGGGGACCCCAAAAACCGATGTAAATGACCCCAAAATGGGGCTGGGGACCCCCAAAACCGGTGTAAATGACCCCAAAATGGGGCTGGGGACACCAAAATGGGGCTGGGGACCCCAACAAACGATGTAAATGACCCCAAAATGGGGCTGGGGACCCCAGAATGGGGCTGGGGACCCCCAAAACCGGTGTAAATGACCCCAAAATGGGGATGGGGACCCCAGAATGGGGCTGGGGACCCCCAAAACCAATGTAAGTGACCCCAAAACGGGTCTGAGCACCCCAATAATGGGGCAGGGGACCCCAAAAATGGGGCTGGAGACCCCCAAAACCAACACCAATGACCCCAAAACGGGGCTGAGCACCCCAATAATGGAGCTGGAGACCCCCAAAACCAATGTAAGTGACCCCAAAACGGGGCTGAGCACCCCAATAATGGGGCTGAGCACCCCAAAACCAACGCAAATGACCCCAAAATGGGGCTGGAAACCCCCAAAACCAATGTAAGTGACCCCAAAACGGGGCTGAGCACCCCAATAATGGGGCTGGGGACCCCAAAAATGGGGCTGGAGACCCCAAAACCAATGTAAGTGACCCCAAAACGGGTCTGAGCACCCCAATAATGGGGAAGGGGACCCCAAAAATGGGGCTGGAGACCCCCAAAACCAACACCAATGACCCCAAAACGGGGCTGAGCACCCCAATAATGGGGCTGGGGACCCCAAAATGGGGTTGGAGACCCCCAAAACCAAAGCAAATGACCCCAAAACGGGGCTGGGGACCCCAATAATGGGGCTGAGGACCCCAAAACCAACGCAAATGACCCCAAAACGGGGCTGAGCACCCCAATAATGGGGCTGGGGACCCCAAAAATGGGGCTGGGGACCCCAAAATGGGGCTGGGGACCCCAATAATGGGGCTGGGAACCCCAAACCAGCCCCATTGACCCCCTCCCCCCCCCCATCCCTTTATCCCCCCCCTCCCCCCCCCATTAATGTCTATGGGGGACCCCCCCCCCCCCAAAAGATGAATGGCGGCGGCGCGCGCCGTAATTAACAGCCGCCGTTAATTAGTTCGGGCCCATTTGCGAGTGAAGCGCCGAGATTGAAGGGGGGGGTGGGGGGGGGGATGGGGGGGGATGGGGGGTTGATATGGGGGGGATATGGGGGGGTATGGGGGGGATATGGGGGGGGATATGGGGGGGATATGGGGGGATATGGGGGGGTATGGGGGGGATATGGGGGGATATGGGGGGATATGGGGGGGTATGGGGGGATATGGGGGGATATGGGGGGGTATGGGGGGGTATGGGGGGGATATGGGGGGGGATATGGGGGGATATGGGGGGATATGGGGGGGATATGGGGGGGATGGGGGGGATATGGGGGGGATATGGGGGGGATATGGGGGGGTATGGGGGGGATATGGGGGGGTATGGGGGATATGGGGGGATATGGGGGGATATGGGGGGGTATGGGGGGGTATGGGGGGGATATGGGGGGATATAGGGGGGATATGGGGGGGATGGGGGGGATATGGGGGGGATATGGGGGGGATATGGGGGGGATGGGGGGGATATGGGGGGGATATGGGGGGATATAGGGGGGATATGGGGGGGATGGGGGGGATATGGGGGGATATGGGGGGGATATGGGGGGATATAGGGGGGATATGGGGGGGATGGGGGGGATATGGGGGGGATATGGGGGGGATATGGGGGGGATGGGGGGGATATGGGGGGGATATGGGGGGATATGGGGGGATATGGGGGGGATATGGGGGGGATATGGGGGGGATGGGGGGGATGGGGTGATATGGGGGGGATTTGGGGGCGTTTATGGGGATTTGGGTTTTTTGGCTGTGATTTGGGGTGAATTTGGGGTATTTTGGGTTGATTTGGGGGTATTTTGCTGATTCTGGGGTATTTGGGGTGAATTTGGGTTATTTTGGGGTGATTTGGGGGAATTTTGGGGTGATTTTGGGGTATTTTGGGCGAATTTGGGCTATTTGGGGCTTGTTCCGGGGTCATTTGGGCTGATTTTGGGGTATTTTGGGGTGAATTACGGGTATTTTGGGGTGTTTTGGGGGTATTTTGGGGTGAATTTCGGGTATTTTGGGGTGATTTGGGGGTATTTTGGGGTGTTTTGGGGTAATTTGGGGTTATTTGGGGTATTTTGGGGTGATTCTGGGTTATTTTGGGGTGATTTTGGGTGATTTGGGGTATTTTGGGGTGATTCTGGGTTATTTTGGGGTAATTTGGGGTGATTTTGGGGGTATTTTGGATGATTTTGGGTGCTTTGGGGGTGATTTTGCGGTATTTTTGGGTCATTTTGGTGCAATTTTGGGGCGATTTGGGCGTTCTTTGGGGTGATTCTGGGTTATTTTGGGGTGATTTGGGGGTATTTTGGGTGAATTTGGGGTATTCTGAGGTGATTTTGGGGTTATATTTGGGGTAATTTAGGGTATTTTGGGGTGATTCTGTAGTAATTTGGGGTGATTTTGGGGTGATTTGGGGTTATTTTTGGGTTATTTTGGGTGATTTTGGGGTATTTTGGGGAGATTCTGGAGCATTCTGGGGTAATTTTGGGGTATTTCGGATGATTTGGGGTGACTTGGGGGTACTTTTGGGGGCTTTGGGGTGATTTTGGGTGATTTTGGGGGTATTTTGGCTGATTTTGGGTGATTTTGGGGGTGATTTGGGCTTATTTTGGGGTGATTTTGTGATTTTTGGGTGTTTTGGGGTGATTTGGGGGTACTTTGGGGTGTTTCTGGGGTATTTTGGGTGGTTTTGGGGTGATTTTGGGGCGATTTGGTGTTACTTTTGGGAGATTTTGTGTGATTTTGGGGTGTTTTTGGGTGATTTTCGGGTATTTTTGGGTGATTTGGAGGTATTTTGGGGTGTTTCTGGGTTATTTTGGGGTGATTTGTTGTGATTTTGGCTGATTTTGGGGTATTTTGGGTTATTTTTGTGTGGTTTTTTGTGATTTTGGGGTATTTTGGGGTGATTTGGAGGTATTTTGGGGTGTTTCGGGGGCATTTTGGGTGATTTTGGGGTGATTTTGGGGTGATTTGGAGGTATTTTGGGGTGTTTCGGGGGCATTTTGGGTGATTTTGGGGTGATTTTGTGGTGATTTGGAGGTATTTTGGGGTGTTTCGGGGGCATTTTGGGTGATTTTGGGGTGATTTTGGGGTCTTTTCGGCCTCCGATCCCGCTCGGCCCCGCCGCTCGCGGCGCTGCTGCCGCCTGGCGGCCAAACGGGGTCACTGCGGGACCCCCAGAGCCACTGAGTCCCCTCGAGACCCCAGAGCGCCCCATAGACCCCATAGAACCCTATAGACCCCATAGAACCCTATAGACCCCATAGAACCCTATAGACCCCAGAGCGCCCCATAGACCCCATAGACCCCATAGCGCCCCATAGAACCCCATAGCCCCCATGGCCCCCATAGCGCCCCATAGAACCCTATAGACCCCAGAGCGCCCCATAGCGCCCCATGGCCTCCATAGCGCCCCATAGAACCCTATAGACCCCATAGCCCCCATAGCCCCCATAGACCCCATAGAACCCTATAGACCCCATAGACCCCATAGACCCTATAGCGCCCCATAGCCCCTTTAGCCCCTATAGCCCCCATACCCCCCATAGCCACAATAGACCCCATAGACCCCATAGACCCCATAGACCCCATAGAACCCCATAGAACCCCATAGCCCCCATGGCCCCTATAGCGCCCCATAGCCCCTTTAGCCCCTATAGCCCCCATACCCCCCATAGCCCCCATAGCCCCCATAGACCCCATAGACCCCATAGACCCCATAGAACCCCATAGCCCCCATGGCCCCTATAGCGCCCCATAGAACCCTATAGACCCCAGAGCGCACCATAGCGCCCCATGGCCCCTATAGCGCCCCATAGAACCCTATAGACCCCATAGCGCCCCATGGCCCCCATAGCGCCCCATAGAACCCTATAGACCCCAGAGCGCCCCATAGCGCCCCATGGCCCCTATAGCGCCCCATAGAACCCTATAGACCCCAGAGCGCCCCATAGCGCCCCATGGCCCCCATAGCGCCCCATAGAACCCTATAGACCCCAGAGCGCACCATAGCGCCCCATGGCCCCCATAGCGCCCCATAGAACCCTATAGACCCCAGAGCGCCCCATAGCGCCCCATGGCCTCCATAGCGCCCCATAGAACCCTATAGACCCCAGAGCGCCCCATAGCGCCCCATGGCCCCCATAGCGCCCCATAGACCCCTATAGACCCCATAGCGCCCCATAGCGCCACATTGCCCCCATAGCGCCCCATAGAACCCTATAGACCCCAGAGCGCACCATAGCGCCCCATGGCCCCCATAGCGCCCCATAGAACCCTATAGACCCCAGAGCGCCCCATAGCGCCACATGGCCCCAATAGCGCCCCCATGGCCCCCATAGCGCCCCATAGAACCATATAGACCCCATAGCGCCCCATAGCGCCACATTGCCCCCATAGCGCCCCATAGAACCCTATAGACCCCAGAGCGCACCATAGCCCCCATGGCCCCTATAGCGCCCCATAGAACCCTATAGACCCCGGAGCGCACCATAGCGCCCCATGGCCCCCATAGCGCCCCATAGAACCCTATAGACCCCAGAGCGCCCCATAGCGCCACATGGCCCCCATAGCGCCCCATAGAACCCTATAGACCCCAGAGCGCCCCATAGCGCCACATTGCCCCCATAGCGCCCCATAGAACCCTATAGACCCCAGAGCGCCCCATAGCGCCCCATGGCCCCCATAGCGCCCCATAGAACCCTATAGACCCCAGAGCGCCCCATAGCGCCACATGGCCCCCATAGCGCCCCATAGAACCCTATAGACCCCATAGACCCCATAGCGCCACATGGCCCCCATAGCGCCCCATAGAACCCTATAGACCCCAGAGCGCCCCATAGCGCCCCATGGCCCCCATAGCGCCCCATAGAACCCTATAGACCCCAGAGCGCCCCATAGCGCCACATGGCCCCCATAGCGCCCCATAGAACCCTATAGACCCCATTGCGCCCCATAGCGCCACATGGCCCCCATAGCGCCCCATAGAACCCTATAGACCCCAGAGCGCCCCATAGCGCCACATGGCCCCCATAGCGCCCCATAGAACCCTATAGACCCCAGAGCGTCCCATAGCGCCCCATGGCCCCTATAGCGCCCCCTAGAACCCTATAGACCCCATAGCGCCCCATAGCGCCCCATGGCCCCCATAGCGCCCCATAGAACCCTATAGACCCCATAGCGCCCCATAGCGCCCCATGGCCCCCATAGCGCCCCATAGACCCCTATAGACCCCATAGCGCCCCATAGCGCCCCATGGCCCCCATAGCGCCCCATAGAACCCTATAGACCCCATAGCGCCCCATAGCGCCCCATGGCCCCCATAGCGCCCCATAGAACCCTATAGACCCCAGAGCGCACCATAGCGCCCCATGGCCCCCATAGCGCCCCATAGAACCCTATAGACCCCAGAGCGCCCCATAGCGCCCCATGGCCCCCATAGCGCCCCATAGAACCATATAGACCTCAGAGCGCCCCATAGCACCCCATGGCCCCCATAGCGCCCCATAGAACCCTATAGACCCCAGAGCGCCCCATAGCGCCCCATGGCCCCCATAGCGCCCCATAGAACCCTATAGACCCCAGAGCGCACCATAGCGCCCCATGGCCCCCATAGCGTCCCATAGAACCCTATAGACCCCAGAGCGCACCATAGCGCCCCATGGCCCCCATAGCGCCCCATAGAACCCTATAGACCCCAGAGCGCCCCATAGCGCCACATGGCCCCAATAGCGCCCCCATGGCCCCCATAGCGCCCCATAGAACCCTATAGACCCCAGAGCGCCCCATAGCGCCACATGGCCCCCATAGCGCCCCATAGAACCCTATAGACCCCAGAGCGCCCCATAGCGCCCCATGGCCCCTATAGCGCCCCATAGAACCCTATAGACCCCAGAGCGCCCCATAGCGCCCCATAGCGCCCCATAGAACCCTATAGACCCCAGAGCGCCCCATAGTGCCCCATGGCCCCCATAGCGCCCCATAGAACCCTATAGACCCCAGAGCGCCCCATAGCGCCCCATGGCCCCCATAGCGCCCCATAGAACCCTATAGACCCCAGAGCGCCCCATAGCGCCACATGGCCCCCATAGCGCCCCATAGAACCCTATAGACCCCAGAGCGCCCCATAGCGCCACATGGCCCCCATAGAACCCTATAGACCCCATAGACCCCATAGCGCCACATGGCCCCCATAGCGCCCCATAGAACCCTATAGACCCCAGAGCGCCCCATAGCGCCCCATGGCCCCCATAGCGCCCCATAGAACCCTATAGACCCCATAGCGCCCCATAGCGCCCCATGGCCCCCATAGCGCCCCATAGAACCCTATAGACCCCAGAGCGCCCCATAGCGCCCCATAGACCCCATAGAACCCTATAGACCCCATAGACCCCATAGCCCCCATAGCCCCTATAGCGCCCCATAGCCCCTTTAGCCCCTATAGCCCCCATACCCCCCATAGCCCCCATAGACCCCATAGACCCCATAGCGCCCCATAGAACCA
>NW_026892849.1:0-38802 GCF_033815535.1 Pezoporus flaviventris | reverse complement strand
TGGTGATGGGGAGAATGGGGGTCAATGGGGGCCATGGGGGGAATGGGGGTCAATGGGGGGAATGGGGGGAATAGGGGGGAATGGGGGTGATGGGGTGATGGGGGTGATGGGGAGAATGGGGTGATGGGGGTGATGGGGGTCAATGGGGTGATGGGGATGATGGGGGAATGGGGGTGATGGGGATGATGGGGAGAATGGGGTGATGGGGGTGATGGGGGTGATGGGGAGAATGGGGTGATGGGGGAATGGTGATGGGGAGAATGGGGTGATGGGGGAATGGTGATGGGGAGAATGGGGTGATGGGGGTCAATGGGGTGAGGGGGGTGATGGGGGAATGGGGGGGATGGGGGAATGGGGGGTGATGGGGGGAATGGGGGTAATTAGTATATTGGGGATAATGGGGATGGGATGGGGATGGGGATAATGGGGTTAATTAGTATAATGCAGGTAATGGGGATAATGGGGATAGGATGGGGATGAGGTGGGGTTGGGATGGAGACACCAACTCCAACACATACAGGTGGGATGGGTACCAAGAGCTGGACCAGGATGGGGACCCCAGGCTATGGGGGACATCACTCTATGGGGACACTGCTCTATGGGGACCCAACTCTATGGGGACACCTCTCTATGGGGACACCACTCTATGGGGACATCGCTCTATGGGGCCATCACTCTACGGGGACATCACTCTATGGGGACATTGCTCTATGGGGACACCACTCTATGGGGACACCTCTCTATGGGGTCACTGCTCTATGGGGACATCGCTCTATGGGGACACCACTCTATGGGGGCATCACTCTACGGGGACATCGCTCTATGGGGACATTGCTCTATGGGGACATTGCTCTATGGGGACCGTGCTCTATGGGGACATTGCTGTATGGGGACATCACTCTATGGGGACACCTTTCTATGGGGACCATGCTCTATGGGGACCTCGCTCTATGGGGACATCACTCTATGGGGACACCTCTCTATGGGGACAATGCTCTATGGGGACTGTGCTCTACGGGGACATCACTCTATGGGGGACACCTTGCTAAGGGGACTCCGCTCTATGGGGAAACCTTGCTATGGGGTCCATGCTCTGTGGGGACATCGCTCTATGGGGACATAACTCTATGGGGACACCTCTCTATGGGGACATCGCTCTATGGGGCCGTCACTATGGGGACAATGCTCTATGGGGACATCGCTCTATGGGGACATCGCTCTATGGGGACATCACTCTATGGGGACACCTTGCTAAGGGGACTCCGCTCTATGGGGACATCGCTCTATGGGGACACCTCTCTATGGGGACATCGCTCTATGGGGCCGTCACTATGGGGACAATGCTCTATGGGGACATCGCTCTATGGGGACATCACTCTATGGGGACACCTCTCTATGGGGACATCGCTCTATGGGGCCGTCACTATGGGGACAATGCTCTATGGGGACATCGCTCTATGGGGACATCGCTCTATGGGGACACCTCTCTATGGGGACAATGCTCTATGGGGCCGTCACCATGGGGACCGTGCTCTATGGGGACATCGCTCTATGGGGACATCGCTCTATGGGGCCGTCACCATGGGGACCGTGCTCTATGGGGACATCGCTCTATGGGACATCGCTCTATGGGGCCGTCACCATGGGGACCGTGCTCTATGGGGACATCGCTCTATGGGGACATCGCTCTATGGGGACACCTCTCTATGGGGACAATGCTCTATGGAGCCGTCACCATGGGGACCGTGCTCTATGGGGACATCGCTCTATGGGGACACCTCTCTATGGGGACATCGCTCTATGGGGACATAACTCTATGGGGACACCTCTCTATGGGGACAATGCTCTATGGGGACATGGCTCTATGGGGACATCGCTCTATGGGGACACCTCTCTATGGGGACATCGCTCTATGGGGACATAACTCTATGGGGACACCTCTCTATGGGGACAATGCTCTATGGGGACATGGCTCTATGGGGACATCGCTCTATGGGGACACCTCTCTATGGGGACATCGCTCTATGGGGACATAACTCTATGGGGCCGTCACTATGGGGACAATGCTCTATGGGGACATGGCTCTATGGGGACATCGCTCTATGGGGACACCTCTCTATGGGGACATCGCTCTATGGGGACATAACTCTATGGGGACATCGCTCTATGGGGACACCTCTCTATGGGGACATCGCTCTATGGGGACATCACTCTATGGGGACACCTCTCTATGGGGACATCGCTCTATGGGGACATCACTCTATGGGGACACCTCTCTATGGGGACATCGCTCTATGGGGACATAACTCTATGGGGCCGTCACTATGGGGACAATGCTCTATGGGGACATGGCTCTATGGGGACATCGCTCTATGGGGACACCTCTCTATGGGGACATCGCTCTATGGGGACATAACTCTATGGGGACACCTCTCTATGGGGACAATGCTCTATGGGGCCGTCACCATGGGGACAATGCTCTATGGGGACATGGCTCTATGGGGACATCGCTCTATGGGGACATCGCTCTATGGGGACAGCACTCTATGGGGACATCGCTCTATGGGGACATAACTCTATGGGGACATCGCTCTATGGGGACACCTCTCTATGGGGACATCGCTCTATGGGGACATAACTCTATGGGGACACCTCTCTATGGGGACAATGCTCTATGGGGACATGGCTCTATGGGGACATCGCTCTATGGGGACAGCACTCTATGGGGACAGCACTCTATGGGGACATCGCTCTATGGGGACACCTCTCTATGGGGACATCGCTCTATGGGGACATAACTCTATGGGGACACCTCTCTATGGGGACAATGCTCTATGGGGACATGGCTCTATGGGGACATCGCTCTATGGGGACACCTCTCTATGGGGACATCGCTCTATGGGGACATAACTCTATGGGGACACCTCTCTATGGGGACAATGCTCTATGGGGCCATGGCTCTATGGGGTCCTCGTGGTGGTCCCTGCAGTCGATGGAGACGCAGGTGCAGGAGTGGTGCCAGGAGGTGGGGCAGCTGCAGGCGCAGGCTGCGGCGCTGCCGGCGGTGGCCGAGCGGCCGAGCGCGGTGGGCACCCGCATCGTGCGCCTCATCGAGCCCCTCAAGGAGCGCCGCCGCATCCTCCTGGCGTCCAAGGAGGTCCACCAGGTCAGCCACGAGCCTGGAGGATGAGATGGTGAGTGCCGGGGGGGAGAGGGATGGGGTGGGATGGATGGGGATGGATGGGGATGGGATGGGGATGAAGATGGGATGGGGATGAGGATGGGGATGAGGATGGGGATGGGGATGGGATGGGATGGGGATGGGGATGAGGATTGGGATTGGGATAAGGATGGGGATGGGGATGGGGATGAGGATGGGGATGGGATGGGGATGAGGATGGAGATGGGGATGGGGTGAGGATTAGGATGAAGATGAGGATGGAATGGGGATGGAGATGGGGATGAAGATGAAGATGAGGATGGGATAAGGATGGGGATGAGGATGGAGATGGGGATGAGGATGAGGATGGGATGAGGATGGGGATGAGGATGGGGATGAGGATGGGGATGAGGATGGAGATGGGGATGAAGATGAGGATGGGGATGGGATGAGGATGAGGATGGCGATGGGATGGGGATGGGATGAAACTGAGGATAAAGATGGGGATTGGATGGGGATGGGAGCAGGATGACACCATTGCCCCCCCCCCCCCCCGCAGCTGTGGGTGCAGGACCGCCTGCCCCTGGCCACGCTGAAGGACCACGGCACCAACCTGCAGACGGTGCAGCAGTTCATCAAGAAGAACCAGGTCAGCCCCATTGACACCCCCCCATTGACCCCCTCATTGACACCCACATTGAACCCCCATTGATCCCCCATTGACCCCCCATTGATCCCCCCATTGACTGCCCCATGGACTCCCCCATTGACTCCCCCATTGACCCCCCCATTGACCCCCCCATGGACCCCCCCATTGATTCTCCATGGACCCCCCCATTGATTCCCCCATAGACCCCCACTGACCCCCCCATTGACCCCCCCATAGACCCCCCATTGACCCCCCATTTATTCCCCCATTGACCTCCCCCATTGATTCCCCCATAGACCCCCCATTGACCTCCCCATTGCACCCCCCCTTGATTCCCCCACAGACCCCCATTGACCACCCCATTGACCCCCCCATTGATTCCCCCATAGACCCCCATTGACCCCCCCCATAGACCCCCATTGACCCCCCCATTGATTCCCCATAGACCCCCCATAGACCCCCCATTGGCCCCCCCATAGACCCCCATTGACCCCCCCATTGACCTCCCCCATTGATTCCCCCATAGACCCCCATTGACCCCCCCCATTGATTCCCCCCTTGACCCCCCCATTGATTCCCCCATAGACCCCCCATTGACCTCCCCATTGACCCCCCCATTGATTCCCCCACAGACCCCCATTGACCACCCCATTGACCCCCCATTGATTCCCCCATAGACCCCCATTGACCCCCCCATAGACCCCCATTGACTCCCCCATTGATTCCCCCATTGACCCCCCATTGACCCCCCCATAGACCCCCATTGACCCCCCCATTGACCCCCCCATAGACCCCCATTGACCCCCCCATTGACCCCCCCATAGACCCCCCCTTGACCCCCCCATTGATCCCCCACAGACGCTACGCCGGGAGATCCAGGTGCATCGTCCGCGCGTGGCCGAGGTTCTGGAGCGCGCCGGGGCCGTGGCCTCCATCCGCAGCCCCGAGGCCGAGGGCGTGCGGCGGCTGCAGGAGCGCCTGGGCTCGCTCTGGGGGGAGCTGCAGGAGCAGGCGGAGCGGCGGCAGCAGGCGCTGGACGCCACCTTCCAGCTGGAGCAGTACAAGTGCGACGTGGCCGAGGTGGAGGCCTGGCTCGGGGAGCAGGAGCTGCTGCTCATGAGCGACGACAAGGGCAAGGTGCCCGCGGTGTGCCCCAATGGGGGGGGGTGAAGGTGGAGGGGTCGGGAGGATGGGATGGGGGGGGGATGCTCGTGGACCTCATGGAGAGCTCAGGAGGATGGATGGGATGAGGGATGCACGTGGGGAGCTCAGGAGGATGGATGGGATGAGGGATGCCCATGGGGAGCTCAGGAGGATGGATGGGATGAGGGATGCCCATGGGGAGCTCAGGAGGATGGATGGGATGAGGGATGCACGTGGGGAGCGCAGGAGGATGGATGGGATGAGGGATGCACGTGGGGAGCTCAGGAGGATGGATGGGATGAGGGATATGCATGGACCACGTGGAGAGTGCAGGAGGATGGGTGGGATGAGGGATGCCCATGGGGAGCTCAGGAGGATGGATGGGATGAGGGATGCACATGGACCTCATGGAGAGCGCAGGAGGATGGGTGGGATGAGGGATGCAGGTGGACCACATGGAGAGCGCAGGAGAATGGATGGGATGAGGGATGCAGGTGGAGAGCTCAGGAGGATGGATGGGAAGGGGTGGAGATGCACTCTGTGACTCCCATCCCACTGTATGGCTCCCATGCCACCCTATGGCTCTATGGCTCCCATCCCACTCTATGACTCCCATCCTACTCCATGACTCCCATGCCACCCTATGGCTCTATGACTCCCATTCCACTCTATGACTCCCATTCCACTCTATGACTCCCACCCCACTCTATGACTCCCACCCCACTCCATGGCTCCCATCCCACTCCATGACCCCCATCCCACTCAGCGATTCCCACCCCACCCTATGTCTCCCACCCCACCCTACGGCCCTACGCCTCCTATGGCCCACAGGAGCCCATCTGTACGTGCCCCTGTGCACCCATTGCCCCCCAGGACGAGCAGAGCACCCTCCAGCTCCTCAAGAAGCACCTCCTGACCGAGCAGACGGTGGAGAACTACGAGGAAACCATCGCCCAGCTCTCGCGCCAGTGCCGGGCGCTGCTGGAGCTCGGCCACCCCCAAAGGTGGGGCGAGCTCCGGGTCGCCCATCCCCACAGGGGCCAAAGGGGGGCACCCATGGGTGCTGGGCGCTCACCGGGCGCTGTGTCCCTTGCCCAGCGAACAGGTCAGCAGGCGGCAGTCGCAGGTTGACCGGCTGTACGTGTCTCTGAAGGAGCTGGTGGAGGAGCGCAAGGCCAAGCTGGAGCAGCAGTACTGGCTCTACCAGCTCAACCGCGAGGTGGACGAGCTCGAGCACTGGATCGCCGAGAAGGAGGTGGTGGCCGGGTCGCCGGAGCTGGGGCAGGACTTCGAGCACGTCACCGTGAGATGGGGTCCGGGACGGGGGACGGGGGTCCCCGGTGTGGGGTGGGGGTGATGGGGGTGGTGCTGGACCAGAGCGGGGTCTTGGTGTGGGTGCTGCTCCAGAGAAGGGGTCCTGGGGTTGCTGGGGATGCAGAGCTGCATCCTGGTGGTGGCAGCGTCAGTGCATCGTCCTGGGCGTCATCACGGGCATCATCCCTGCTCCATGCTGGGTACCATCAATGCATCGTCCTGGGCATCATCCCTGCTCCATGCTGGGTACCATCAATGCTCCATGCTGGGTACCATCAATGCTCCATCCTGGGTACCATCAATGCATCGTCCTGGGCATCATCCCTGCTCCATGCTGGGTACCATCAATGCTCCATCCTGGGTACCATCAATGCATCGTCCTGGGCGTCATCACGGGCATCATCCCTGCTCCATGCTGGGTACCATCAATGCATCGTCCTGGGCATCATCCCTGCTCCATGCTGGGTACCATCCCTGCTCCATGCTGGGTACCATCAATGCTCCATCCTGGGTACCATCAATGCATCGTCCTGGGCGTCATCACGGGCATCATCCCTGCTCCATGCTGAGTACCACCAATGCATCACCCCAGGCACCATCCCAGCTCCATCCCAGGCACCATCCCTGCTCCATCATGGGCACCATCCCAGCTCCACCCCGGGTACCACCAATGCATCATCCCGGGCACCATCCCAGCTCCACCCCGGGTACCACCAATGCATCATCCTGGGCACCATCCCAGCTCCATCCCGGCCTTCCCCTCTCCACCCGTGTCCCTCCTCCCTCCCTCACCCCCTTCCCCTCCCCGGCTCCCGCAGCTGCTGCAGGAGAAGTTCCTGGAGTTCGCCAGCGAGACGGGCAGCGTGGGGCAGGAGCGCATCGCCGCGCTCAACCAGATGGTGGACGAGCTCATCGACTACGGCCACGCCGACGCCGCCACCATCGCCGAGTGGAAGGACGGCGTCAACGAGGCCTGGGCCGAGCTGCTGGAGCTGATGGAGACGCGGGCGCAGATGCTGGCGGCCTCGCACGAGCTCCACAAGTTCTTCAACGACTGCAAGGAGCTCCTGGCGCAGATCGAGGAGCGCCGGCGGCGGCTGCCGGAGCTGGCGGCGCGCGACGGCCGCGGCTCCGCCGGCGCCTTGCAGCGGGCGCTGGGCGCCTTCGAGCACGACGTGGAGGTGCTGGTGAGCCAGGTGCGGCGGCTGCAGGAGGCGGCGGCGCAGCTCCGCACCCTCTACGCCGGCGACAACGCCGAGGCCATCGCGGCGCGGGAGCAGGAGGTGCTGCGGGCATGGAAGGAGCTGCTGGCAGCCTGCGAGCGCTGCCGGCTCCACGTGGCCGGCGTCGCCGAGCGCATCCGCTTCGTGGGCGCCGCCAGGGACCTGCTGGCCTGGATGGACGGGGTCCTGCAGCAGATGGGAGCCGGGGACAAGCCCAGGTTGGGGGGGGAGAGGAGCATGGCCCACCCCAAGCACCCATGGCCCACCCCAAGGACCCATGGCCCACCCCAAGGACCCATGGCCCACCCCAAGGACCCATTTCCCATCCCAAGGACCCATTTCCCACCCCAAGGACCATGGCCCACCCCAAGGACCCATTTCCCACCCCAAGGACCATGGCCCACCCCAAGGACCCATTTCCCACCCCAAGGACCCATTTCCCACCCCAAGGACCCATTTCCCAACCCAAGGACCCATTTCCCACCCCAAGGACCATGGCCCACCCCAAGGACCCATTTCCCACCCCAAGGACCATGGCCCACCCCAAGGACCCATTTCCCACCCCAAGGACCCATTTCCCACCCCAAGGACCCATTTCCCAACCCAAGGACCCATTTCCCATCCCAAGGACCATGTCCCACCCCAGGGACCATATCCCATCCCAATGACCATATCCTATCCCAACGACCATGGCCCATCCCAAGGACCGTGTCCCATTCCAAGGACCCATTTCCCATCCCAAGGGCCATGTCCCATTCCAAGGACCCATGTCCCACCCCAAGGACCCATGCCCCACCCCAAGGACCATGTCCCATCCCAAGGACCATGTCCCATCCCAAGGACCCAGTTCCCATCCCAAGGACCCATTTCCCACCCCAAGGACCCATTTCCCACCCCAAGGACCCATTTCCCATCCCAAGGACCCATTTCCCATCCCAAGGACCCATTTCCAATCCCAAGGACCCATTTCCCATCCCAAGGACCCATTTCCCATCCCAAGGACCCATTTCCCACCCCAAGGACCCATTTCCCATCCCAAGGACCCATTTCCCATCCCAAGGACCCATTTCCAATCCCAAGGACCCATTTCCCATCCCAAGGACCCATTTCCCACCCCAAGGACCCATTTCCCACCCCAAGGACCCATTTCCCAACCCAAGGACCCATTTCCCATCCCAAGGACCATGTCCCACCCCAGGGACCATATCCCATCCCAACGACCATATCCTATCCCAACGACCATGGCCCATCCCAAGGACCGTGTCCCATTCCAAGGACCCATTTCCCATCCCAAGGGCCATGTCCCATTCCAAGGACCCATGTCCCACCCCAAGGACCCATGCCCCACCCCAAGGACCATGTCCCATCCCAAGGACCATGTCCCATCCCAAGGACCCAGTTCCCATCCCAAGGACCCATTTCCCACCCCAAGGACCCATTTCCCACCCCAAGGACCCATTTCCCATCCCAAGGACCCATTTCCAATCCCAAGGACCCATTTCCCATCCCAAGGACCCATTTCCCATCCCAAGGACCCATTTCCCACCCCAAGGACCCATTTCCCATCCCAAGGACCCATTTCCCATCCCAAGGACCCATTTCCAATCCCAAGGACCCCATTTCCCATCCCAAGGACCCATTTCCCATCCCAAGGACCCATTTCCCATCCCAACGACCATGTCCATTCCATTCCAAGGACCCGTGACCTGTGCTAACATCCCATGTCCTGTGCCAAGGTCCCATGTCCTGGCCCATCCATGGCATCAAGACCCTGTGTCCCATCCCATCCCAAGCTCAAGACCCATGTCCTACCTCATCCCAAGGCCCCATGTCCTGGCCCGCCCATGGCACCAAGGCCCCACATCCTGCCCCATCCCAAGGACACAGAGACCCTCACCGTGGCCTCTCCCCCCCTTTCAGGGACGTCTCCTCGGTGGAGCTGCTGATGAGCGACCACCAGAGCCTCAAGAACGAGATTGAGGCCCGAGCCAAGAGCATCTCCAGCTGCCTGGAGCTGGGCAAGAGCCTCATCCTCAGCAAGAGCCCAGCGGCCGATGAGGTGCAGCCATTGACGGGTCCTAACCCACTGGGGGGGTCCCAGCTCATTGGGGGGATCCCAGCCCATTGAGGAGGTCCCAACCCATTTGGGAGGTCCCAACCCATTGAAGAGGTCCCAACCCATTGAGGAGGTCCCAACCCATTGAGGAGGTCCCAACCCATTGGGATCCCAACCCATTGAGGAGGTCCCAACCCATTGAGGAGGTCCCAACCCATTGAGGAGGTCCCAACCCATTGGGGATCCCAACCCATTGAGGAGGTCCCAACCCATTGAGGAGGTCCCAACCCATTGGGGATACCAATCCATTGAGGAGGTCCCAACCCACTGGGGTGTCCCAACCCATCGGAAATCCCAACTCATGGGGTGATCCCAACCCATTGGGGATCCCAACCCATTCTGGAGGGTTCCAACCCATTATGGGGATCCCCACCCATTGCAGTTGCCCCAACCCCTGCAGATCAAAGCCCACGTGGAAAAGCTGCTCACGAAGAAGAAGGAGATGTTGGAGACGTGGGACAAGCACTGGGAGTGGCTGCAGCAGAGTGAGTGCCCCACAGGGTGCTGGGGGTGATGGTGACTGCATGTGGTACCCGTGGTGACGGAGGTGATGGTGACTGCGTGTGGTACCCGTGGTGACGGAGGTGATGGTGACTGCGTGTGGTACCCGTGGTGACGGAGGTGATGGTGACTGCGTGTGGTACCCGTGGTGACGGAGGTGATGGTGACTGCGTGTGGTACCCGTGGTGACGGAGGTGATGGTGACTGCGTGTGGTACCTGTGGTGATGGAGGTGATGGTGACTGCGTGTGGTACCTGTGGTGATGGAGGTGATGGTGACTGCGTGTGGTACCTGTGGTGATGGAGGTGATGGTGACTGCGTGTGGTACCCGTGGTGATGGAGGTGATGGTGACTGCGTGTGGTACCCGTGGTGATGGAGGTGATGGTGACTGCGTGTGGTACCCGTGGTGACGGAGGTGATGGTGACTGCGTGTGGTACCCGTGGTGACGGAGGTGATGGTGACTGCGTGTGGTACCCGTGGTGATGGAGGTGATGGTGACTGCGTGTGGTACCCGTGGTGATGGAGGTGATGGTGACTGCGTGTGGTACCTGTGGTGATGGAGGTGATGGTGACTGTATGCGGTACTGATGGTGCTGGAGGTGCTGGTGACCGCGTGCGGTGCAGTAGGTGACCGTATGCGGTACTGATGGTGCTGGAGGTGCTGGTGACCGCGTGCGGTGCAGTAGGTGACCGTATGCGGTACCAACAGTGCTGGAGGTGCACCAGTTCGCCCAGGAGGCCGTGGTGGCCGACGCGTGGTTGACGGCGCAGGAGCCGCTGCTCCGGAGCCAGGAGCTGGGCAGCAGCGTGGACGAGGTGGAGCAGCTCATCCGGCGCCACGAGGCTTTCCGCAAGGCGGCCGCGGCTTGGGAGGAGAAGTTCAGCTCCTTGAGGAGGCTCACGACGGTGAGGGCAGCGCGGGGCAGCCCCGGGCCTCATCCCATCCCCATCCCATCCCCATCCCATCCCCATCCCATCCCCATCCCCATCCATCCCCATCCATCCCCACCCCATCCCCATCCCATCCCCATCCCATCCCCATCCCCATCCATCCCCATCCAACCCCATCCCATCTCCATCCCCATCCCATCCCCATCCCCATCCCATCCCCATCCCATCCCCATCCCATCCCCATCCCATCCCATCCCCATCCCATCCCCATCCCATCCCCATCCCATCCCCATCCCATCCCCATCCCATCCCCATCCCATCCCATCCCCATCCCATCCCCATCCCATCCCCACCCCATCCCCATCCCATCCCCATCCCATCCCCATCCCATCCCCATCCCATCCCCATACCATCCCCATACCATCCCATCCCCATCCCATCCCCACCCCATCCCCATCCCATCCCCATCCCATCCCATCCCCATCCCATCCCCATCCCATCCCCACCCCATCCCCATCCCATCCCCATCCCATCCCCATCCCATCCCCATCCCATCCCCACCTCCCTCACCCATTCCCCCCTCCCCACAGCTCGAGAAGCTCCGCGCTGAGCAGACCAAGCAGCCCCCGACCCCTCTCCTGAGCCGCAAGTTCCCGGGGACCCCCTCGGGGGCCCCAACGGCGCCAGAACCGGGACCAGAACCGGGACCAGAACCGGGACCAGAACCGGGACCAGAACCGGGACCGGGACCAGGACCGGGATCGGGACCGGGATCAGGATCGGGACCGGGACCGGGACCGGAGCCGCGCGTGGGGCTCGTGCGCCAGGAGCTGCGCCCCGAGCGGCTGCAGCCGCAGCGCGACCGCGTCCAGGCCCCCCCGGGGGCCTCGGAGCCGCCTCCCACCGGGGACCCCCCCCCAGCGGAGCCCGAGGCGGCGGCCGAGCCCCGGCCGGGGCTGCTGGAGCGGAGACGGGAGCGGAGGGAGCGGCGCTTGGAGCGGCAGGAATCGAGCGAGCCCGAGGCGCGCCCCGACGGGAAAGGGTGAGGGAAGGGAGCGGGAGCGGGAGCGGGATGGGGAGGGAGAGGGAGCGGGATGGGGAGGGAGCGGGGTGGGGATGGGGAGGGACGGGAGCGGGATGGGGATGGGGATGGGGAGGGACGGGAGCGGGATGGGGATGGGGATGGGGAGGGACGGGAGCGGGATGGGGATGGGGATGGGGATGGGGATGGGGAGGGAGCGGGATGGGGATGGGGAGGGACGGGACCGGGACCGGGATGGGGAGGGAGCAGGGTGGGGATGGGGAGGGACCGGGATGGGGAGGGAGCGGGACCAGGATGGGGATGGGGAGGGAGCGGGTCCGGGATGGGAATGGGGAGGGACCAGAGCTGGAGCGGTGCCCCCCGCATCACCCCGGCTCCCCCGCAGCAAAGCGACCCTGGCTGACATCGTGGAGCAGCTGCAGGAGAAGGAGGCGGGAGGCCCCGTGCCGGCTTCGGTGAGGAGAGAGGGACCCCCCCCCGGTGTCCCCTTGGGAGTCCCCTTTGGGGTCCCCTTCAGTTCTGCACGGCATCCCCTTGGCATCACATTGATGTCCCCTTGGCATCACTTTGGGGTCACCTTTGGGGTCCCTTTGGTTTCTCCTTGATGTCCCTTTGGTGTCCCCTCCACTTCTGCATGGCATCCCCTTGGCATCACATTGATGTCCCCTTGGTATCCCCTTGGCATGCATTGATGTCCCCTTGGCATCCATTGGTGTCCCCTTGGTATCCCCTTGGCATCCATTGGTGTCCCCTTGGTATCCTCTTGGCATCCATTGGTGTCCCCTTGGTATCACCTTGGAATCCATTGGTATCCCCTTGGTATGCATTGATGTCCCCTTGGCATCACATGGATGTCCCCTTGGTATCCCTTTGACATCCATTGACATCCATTGCCATCCCCTTGACATCCATTGGCATCCTCTTGGCATCCATTGCCATCCATTGGTGTCTCTTTGGCATCCCCTTGACATCCATTGGCATCCCCTTGACATCCATTGCCATCCATTGGTGTCTCTTTGGTGTCCCCTTGACATCCATTGGCATCCCCTTGACATCCATTGCCATCCCCTTGACATCCATTGGCATCCTCTTGGCATCCATTGGCATCCCCTTGACATCCATTGCCATCCCCTTGACATCCATTGCCATCCATTGGTGTCTCTTTGGTGTCCCCTTGACATCCATTGCCATCCATTGGTGTCTCTTTGGCATCCCCTTGACATCCATTGGCATCCCCTTGACATCCATTGGCATCCCCTTGACATCCATTGCCATCCATTGGTGTCTCTTTGGTGTCCCCTTGACATCCATTGCCATCCATTGGTGTCTCTTTGGCATCCCCTTGACATCCATTGGCATCCCCTTGACATCCATTGGCATCCCCTTGACATCCATTGCCATCCATTGGTGTCTCTTTGGTGTCCCCTCCCTGTCCCCCCCACCAACTCCTCCACCCCCCCCATATCTGCAGCCTCGGGACCGGGACCCCCCTCGCCTTCCCCCCGGCGCCGAGGCGCTGCCGGAGCGACCCCCACGTCCGGACCGGCCCCGCGCCCGCGACCGACCCCGACCGCGCCGGCGGCCCCGGCCCAAGGACCCGGCGCAAGGCCCGGGGGAGCCGCGGCGCTCGCGCTCGGCCCCGGCCCAGGGCAGCAGCGCCCCGGCCCCACCGCCCCCCCCCAGCCACACCGTCACCCACGAGGGCTTCCTCCTGCGCAAGCACGAGCAGGACGGGGCCAAGAAGGCCTCCAACAGGTTGGTGGGGGGCCAAGGGGGTACCAGGGGATGGGGGCATCCGTGGGGCCGGGGGCAACAGGGGATGGGGGTATCCATGGGGAGGGGGCAACTGGGGATCCATCAATGGAGAGGGTTCATCAAGGGTTGGGATCCATCAATGGAGAGGGTTCATCAAGGGTTGGGACCCATCAATGGAGAGGCCTCATCAAGGGTTGGGATCCATCAATGGAGAGGGTTCATCAAGCATTGGGATCCATCAATGGAGAGGGTTCATCAAGCATTGGGATCCATCAATGGAGAGGGTTCATCAAGGGTTGGGGTCCAGCAATGGAGAGGGTTCATCAAGCATTGGGATCCATCAATGGAGAGGGTTCATCAAGCATTGGGATCCATCAATGGAGAGGGTTCATCAAGGGTTGGGGTCCAGCAATGGAGAGGGTTCATCAAGGGTTGGGATCCATCAATGGAGAGGGTTCATCAAGCATTGGGACCCATCAATGGAGAGGCCTCATCAAGGGTTGGGATCCATCAATGGAGAGGGTTCATCAAGGGTTGGGGTCCAGCAATGGAGAGGGTTCATCAAGAGACCCATCAATGGAGGGGGTTCATCAAGAAATCCAACAATGGAGAGGGTTCATCCAGAGACCCATCAATGGAGAGGGTTCATCAAGAAATCCAACAATGGAGAGGGTTCATCAAGAGACCCATCAATGGAGGGGGTTCATCAAGAAATCCAACAATGGAGAGGGTTCATCCAGAGACCCATCAATGGAGAGGGTTCATCAAGCATTGGGACCCATCAATGGAGAGGGTTCATCAAGCGTTGGGACCCATCAATGGAGAGGGGTCACCAGTGGTTGGGATCCATCAACGGAGAAGGGTCATCAAGAGACCCATCAATGGAGAGGGTTCATCAAGAAACCCATCAATGGAGAGGGTTCATCAAGAGACCCATCAATGGAGGGGGTTCATCAAGAAACCCATCAATGGAGAGGGTTCATCAAGAGACCCATCAATGGAGGGGGTTCATCAAGAAACCCATCAATGGAGAGGGTTCATCAAGAGACCCATCAATGGAGGGGGTTCATCCAGAGACCCATCAATGGGAAGGGTTCACAAGGGTTGGGACCCATCAATGGAGAGGGGTCACCAATGGTTGGGATCCATCAACGGAGAAGGGTCATCAAGAGACCCATCAATGGAGGGGGTTCATCAAGAAACCCATCAATGGAGAGGGTTCATCAAGAGACCCATCAATGGAGAGGGTTCATCCAGAGACCCATCAATGGGAAGGGTTCACAAGGGTTGGGACCCATCAATGGAGAGGGGTCACCAATGGTTGGGATCCATCAACGGAGAAGGGTCATCAAGAGACCCATCAATGGAGAGGGTTCATCAAGAAACCCATCAATGGAGAGGGTTCATCAAGAGACCCATCAATGGAGGGGGTTCATCAAGAAACCCATCAATGGAGAGGGTTCATCAAGGGTTGGGGTCCAGCAATGGAGAGGGTTCATCAAGAGACCCATCAATGGAGGGGGTTCATCAAGAAATCCAACAATGGAGAGGGTTCATCCAGAGACCCATCAATGGAGAGGGTTCATCAAGAAATCCAACAATGGAGAGGGTTCATCAAGAGACCCATCAATGGAGGGGGTTCATCAAGAAATCCAACAATGGAGAGGGTTCATCCAGAGACCCATCAATGGAGAGGGTTCATCAAGCATTGGGACCCATCAATGGAGAGGGTTCATCAAGCGTTGGGACCCATCAATGGAGAGGGGTCACCAGTGGTTGGGATCCATCAACGGAGAAGGGTCATCAAGAGACCCATCAATGGAGAGGGTTCATCAAGAAACCCATCAATGGAGAGGGTTCATCAAGAGACCCATCAATGGAGGGGGTTCATCAAGAAACCCATCAATGGAGAGGGTTCATCAAGAGACCCATCAATGGAGGGGGTTCATCAAGAAACCCATCAATGGAGAGGGTTCATCAAGAGACCCATCAATGGAGGGGGTTCATCCAGAGACCCATCAATGGGAAGGGTTCACAAGGGTTGGGACCCATCAATGGAGAGGGGTCACCAATGGTTGGGATCCATCAACGGAGAAGGGTCATCAAGAGACCCATCAATGGAGGGGGTTCATCAAGAAACCCATCAATGGAGAGGGTTCATCAAGAGACCCATCAATGGAGAGGGTTCATCCAGAGACCCATCAATGGGAAGGGTTCACAAGGGTTGGGACCCATCAATGGAGAGGGGTCACCAATGGTTGGGATCCATCAACGGAGAAGGGTCATCAAGAGACCCATCAATGGAGAGGGTTCATCCAGAGACCCATCAATGGGAAGGGTTCACAAGGGTTGGGACCCATCAATGGAGCAGGGTCACCAATGGTTGGGTCCCATCAACGGAGAAGGGTCATCAAGAGACCCATCAATGGAGAGGGTTCATCAAGAAACCCATCAATGGGAAGGGTTCACAAGGGTTGGGACCCATCAATGGAGCAGGGTCACCAATGGTTGGGTCCCATCAACAGAGCGGGTCCCCCATGAGACCCCCCAGTGCCTGCCCTTGACCTCCCTGACCCACACCACCCAATCCCCCCCCATTATTGACCCCCCCCAGGTCCTGGGTGAACCTTTACTGCGTGCTGAGCAAGGGGGACCTGGGCTTCTACAAGGACGCCAAGGGCCCGGCCTCGGGCAGCACCCACGGCGGGGAGCCCCTGCTCAGCCTCCACCGCGCCACCAGCGAGGTGGCCACCGACTACAAGAAGAAGAAGAACGTCTTCAAGCTCCGGTGAGCTGCGGTGCTCCTATGGGGCACGGGGAGCGGGGGGGCTATGGGGCAGGAGGGCTGGAGACTATGGGGTAGGAGGAGGGGGATATGGGGCTATGGGGCAGGAGAGGTGGAGACTATGGGGTAGGAAGAGGGGGGATATGGGGCTATGGGGCAGGAGGGCTGGGGACTATGGGGTAGGAGGAGGGGGATATGGGGCTATGGGGCAGGAGGAGTGGGGACTATGGGGTAGGAGGAGTGGGGACTATGGGGTAGGAGGAGGGGGATATGGGGCTATGGGGCAGGAGAGGTGGAGACTATGGGGTAGGAAGAGGGGGATATGGGGCTATGGGGCAGGAGGGCTGGGGACTATGGGGTAGGAAGAGGGGGATATGGGGCTATGGGGAGGAGAGGTGGAGACTATGGGGTAGGAAGAGGGGGGATATGGGGCTATGGGGCAGGAGGAGTGGGGACTATGGGGTAGGAAGAGGGGGATATGGGGCTATGGGGCAGGAGGGCTGGGGACTATGGGGTAGGAAGAGGGGGATATGGGGCTATGGGGAGGAGAGGTGGAGACTATGGGGTAGGAAGAGGGGGGATATGGGGCTATGGGGCAGGAGGAGTGGGGACTATGGGGTAAGAGGAGGGGGATATGGGGCAGGAGGAGTGGGGACTATGGGGTAGGAAGAGGGGGATATGGGGCTATGGGGGAGGAGAGGTGGAGACTATGGGGTAGGAAGAGGGGGGATATGGGGCTATGGGGCAGGAGGAGTGGGGACTATGGGGTAAGAGGAGGGGGATATGGGGCTATGGGGCAGGAGAGGTGGAGACTATGGGGTAGGAAGAGGGGGGATATGGGGTTATGGGGCAGGAGGAGTGGGGACTATGGGGTAAGAGGAGGGGGATATGGGGCTATGGGGCAGGAGGAGTGGGGACTATGGGGTAGGAGGAGGGGGATATGGGGCTATGGGGCAGGAGAGGTGGAGACTATGGGGTAGGAAGAGGGGGGATATGGGGCTATGGGGCAGGAGGAGTGGGGACTATGGGGTAGGAGGAGGGGGGCTATGGGGCAGGAGGGGCTGGGGGGCTATGGGTTAGGAGGGGTGGGGGGCTATGGGGCAAGAGAGGTGGGGACTATGGGGTAGGAGGAGGGGGGATGTGGGTCTATGGGGCAGGAGGGCTGGGGGGCAATGGGGTGAGGGGCCAATGGGGCAGGAGGGGGGAGCTATGGGGCGGTGCTGAAGCGGGGCCTTCTCATGTAGGACCAGCGATGGGAGCGAGTTCCTGCTGCAAGCCAAGGATGAGGTGGGTGCCTATGGGGGGGTTGGGGTTCTGATGGGGGGGGGGTCTCTGGTGCTGGTTTGGGGTCTCCAATGCCCTTTTTGGTGCCTCTGACGGTGTTTTGGGGTCTCCGATGGTGGTTTTGGTGTTTCTGGCGCTGTTGTGGTGTCTCTGACACCGGTTTTGGGGTCTCTGATGGTGGTTTTGGTGTTTCTGGTGCTGTTTTGGTGTCTCTGACACCGGTTTTGGGGTCTCCGATGGTGCTTTTGGTGTTTCTGGTGCTGTTTTGGTGTCTCTGACACCGGTTTTGGGGTCTCCGATGGTGCTTTTGGTGTTTCTGGTGCTGTTTTGGTGTCTCTGACACTGGTTTTGGGGTCTCCGATGGTGCTTTTGGTGTTTCTGGTGCTGTTTTGGTGTCTCTGACACCGGTTTTGGGGTCTCCGATGGTGCTTTTGGTGTTTCTGGTGCTGTTTTGGTGTCTCTGACACTGGTTTTGGGGTCTCTGATGGTGCTTTTGGTGTTTCTGGTGCTGTTTTGGTGTCTCTGACACTGGTTTTGGGGTCTCTGATGGTGCTTTTGGTGTTTCTGGTGCTGTTTTGGTGTCTCTGACACCGGTTTTGGGGTCTCCGATGGTGGTTTTGGTGTTTCTGGTGCTGTTTTGGTGTCTCTGAAACTGGTTTTGGGGTCTCCGATGGTGGTTTTGGTGTTTCTGGTGCTGTTTTGGTGTCTCTGACAGCGGTTTTGGGGTCTCTGATGGTGGTTTTGGTGTTTCTGGTGCTGTTTTGGTGTCTCTGACACCGGTTTTGGGGTCTCTGATGGTGGTTTTGGTGTTTCTGGTGCTGTTTTGGTGTCTCTGAAACTGGTTTTGGGGTCTCCGATGGTGGTTTTGGTGTTTCTGGTGCTGTTTTGGTGTCTCTGACAGCGGTTTTGGGGTCTCTGATGGTGGTTTTGGTGTTTCTGGTGCTGTTTTGGTGTCTCTGACACCGGTTTTGGGGTCTCTGATGGTGGTTTTGGTGTTTCTGGTGCTGTTTTGGTGTCTCTGACACCGGTTTTGGGGTCTCCGATGGTGGTTTTGGTGTTTCTGGTGCTGTTTTGGTGTCTCTGACACCGGTTTTGGGGTCTCCGATGGTGGTTTTGGTGTTTCTGGTGCTGTTTTGGTGTCTCTGACACCGGTTTTGGGGTCTCCGATGGTGCTTTTGGTGTTTCTGGTGCTGTTGTGGTGTCTCTGACACCGGTTTTGGGGTCTCCGATGGTGGTTTGGGGTCTCTTCCATCATTTTTGGTCTCTCTGATGCCATTTTGGGGTCTCTTTCACACTTTTGGGGGTCTCTGTCACCATTTCTGGGGTCTCTGACACTGCTTTTGTGTCCCTGAGACCGTTTTTGGTGTCCCTGACCCCGTTTTTGGTGTCCCTGACCCCGTTTTTGGTGTCCCTGACCCCGGTTTTGGTGTTCCTGACCCCGGTTTTGGTGTTCCTGACCCCGGTTTTGGTGTCTCTAACCCTGTTTTTGGTGTTCCTGACCCCGGTTTTGGTGTCTCTAACCCTGTTTTTGGTGTTCCTGACCCCGTTTTTGGTGTCTCTGACCCCGTTTTTGGTGTCCCTGACCCCGTTTTTGGTGTCTCTGACCCCGTTTTTGGTGTCCCTGACCCCGTTTTTGGTGTTCCTGACCCCGTTTTTGGTGTCTCTGACCCCGGTTTTGGTGTCCCTGACCCCGGTTTTGGTGTCCCTGACCCCGGTTTTGGTGTCTCTAACCCTGTTTTTGGTGTCCCTGACCCCGTTTTTGGTGTCCCTGACCCCGGTTTTGGTGTCTCTGACACCGTTTTTGGTGTCTCTGACCCCGTTTTTGGTGTCTCTGACCCCGGTTTTGGTGTCCCTGACCCCAGTTTTGGTGTCTCTGACCCCGGATTTTTGTCTCTGATCCCATTTTCATGCCTCTTTCACTGTTTTTGTGCCTCTTTCACCATTTTTGGTATCTCTGACCCCATTTTTGTGCCTCTTTCATCGTTTTTGGTGTCCCTGACCCCTGTTGTGTGTCTCTGACCCCATTTTTGTGCCTCTTTCACCCTTTTTCTCCCTCTTTCACCATTTTTCTCTTTCACCATTTTTTGTGCCTCTGACCCCATTTTTGTGCCTCTGACCCCATTTTTGTGCCTCTTTCACCATTTTTTGTGCCTCTGACCCCATTTTTGTGCCTCTTTCACCATTTTTGGTGTCTCTGACCCCATTTTTGTGCCTCTTTCACCATTTTTTGTGTCTCTGGCCCCATTTTTGTGCCTCTTTCACCATTTTTTGTGCCTCTGACCCCATTTTTGTGCCTCTGACCCCATTTTTGTGCCTCTTTCACCAATTTTTGTGTCTCTGACCCCATTTTTGTGCCTCTTTCACCATTTTTGGTGTCTCTGACCCCATTTTTGTGCCTCTTTCACCATTTTTTGTGCCTCTGACCCCATTTTTGTGCCTCTTTCACCATTTTTGGTGTCTCTGACCCCATTTTTGTGCCTCTTTCACCATTTTTGGTGTCTCTGACCCCATTTTTGTATCCCTTTCCCTGTTTCCCTCTCCCTTTCCCCATCCCCATTCCCATCCCCATCCGCTTTCCCCTTCCCCTCTCCCGTTCCCGTCCCCATCCCCCTTCCTGTTCCCTTTCCTGTTCCCTCCCCGTTTCCCTGTTCCCTCCCCGTTTCCCCGTTCCCGTCCCCGTTCCCGTTTCCCTCCCCCTTTCCCCATCCCCGTCCCCTTTCCCTGTTCCCGTTCCCGCCCCCATCCCCATTTCCCCTTTCTCATTCCCGTTTCCCCTTTCCCTTTTCCCCATCCCCGTCCCCGTTCCCATCCCCATCCCTGTTCCTGTTCCCGTCCCCGTTCCCATTTCCCCGTTCACCTTTCCCCTTTCCCCACCCCGTCCCCGTTCCTATCCCCGTTCCCGTTTCCCCGTTCACCTTTCCCCTTTCCCCACCCCCGTCCCCGTTCCTATCCCCGTTCCCGTTTCCCCTTTCCCCATCCCCGTCCCCATTCCCCGTTCCCGTTTCCCATCCCCGTTCCCCTTTCCCATTCCTGTTTCCCCTTTCCCTTTTCCCCATCCCCGTCCCCGTTCCCATCCCCATCCCTGTTCCCGTTCCCATCCCCGTTCCCGTTTCCCCTTTCCCCATCCCCGTCCCCGTCCCCATCCCCATTCCCCTTTCCCGTTTCCCCTTTCCCATCCCCGTTCCCGTTTCCCCTTTCCCGTTTCCCCTTTCCCCCTTTCCCATTCCCGTTTCCCCGTTCCCGTTTCCCCGTTCCCGTTTCCCATTCCCGTTTCCCCGTTCCCGTTTCCCCGTTCCCGTTTCCCATTCCCGTTCCCATTCCCGTTCCCGTTTCCCGTTCCCGTTTCCCGTCCCCGCTCTCTCCCGCAGGAGGAGATGCGGGCCTGGCTGCGCGCCCTGGCCGCCAGTACCCAGGAGCACCAGGAGGTGGCGCGCTGGCACCAGGCGCTCACCACCTCCTCCACCGACGAGGGCGCCCCCCGGCGGGAGGGCGAGCGGCGCCCCAGCGCCTCCGGGCGGCGGAAGTGACCCCCCCATAGGGACACCCCATAGGGACACCCCCATGGGGACACCCCCTATAGGGACACCCCATAGGGACACCTCCATAGGGACCCCCCATGGGGACAACCCCATAGGGACACCCCATAGGGACACCCCATAGGGACACCCCCATGGGGACACCCCCTATAGGGACACCCCATAGGGACACCTCCATAGGGACCCCCCATGGGGACAACCCCATAGGGACACCCCATAGGGACACCCCCATGGGGGACACCCCCTATAGGGACACCCCATAGGGACACCCCCATGGAGACACCCCCTATAGGGACACCCCATAGGGACACCTCCATAGGGACCCCCCATGGGGACAACCCCATAGGGACACCCCATAGGGACACCCCCATGGGGACACCCCCTATAGGGACACCCCATAGGGACACCCCCATGGAGACACCCCCTATAGGGACACCCCATAGGGACACCTCCATAGGGACCCCCCATGGGGACAACCCCATAGGGACACCTCCATAGGGACCCCCCCATGGGGACACCCCCCATAAGAACACCCCCATGGGGACACCCCATAGGGACACCCCCATGGAGACACCCCCTATAGGGACACCCCATAGGGACACCCCCATGGAGACACCCCCTATAAGGACACCTCCATAGGGAACCCCCATAGGGACACCCCCATGGGGACACCCCCTATAGGGACACCCCATAGGGACACCCCCATGGAGACACCCCCTATAAGGACACCCCATAGGGACACCCCATAGGGACACCCCCATGGGGACACCCCCATAGGGACACCCCATAGGGACACCCCCATGGGGACACCCCCTATAGGGACACCCCATAGGGACACCCCCATGGAGACACCCCCTATAGGGACACCCCATAGGGACACCTCCATAGGGACCCCCCATGGGGACAACCCCATAGGGACACCTCCATAGGGACCCCCCATGGGGACACCCCCCATAAGAACACCCCCATGGGGACACCCCATAGGGACACCCCATAGGGAACCCCCATAGGGACCCCCCCTCATAGGGACCTCCCCATAGGGAACCCCTCATAGGGAACCCCCATAGGGACCCCCCCATGGGGACACCCCATAAGGACACCCCATAGGGAACCCCTCATAGGGACCCCCAAATAGGGTCTGGGGGGGGGGGTTGGGGATCCCCCCTTTGTGACCCATGGGGCTGGGGGGGTTGGAAATGGGGTGTGCCCCCCCTCAATTCCTCATCACCCTCCCCCCCCCGTATCCCAGGGCCCCCTTTTCCCATGCACAAGCCATAGGGGGGGGTCCCCCCATCACCTTGGGGCACCCCAAATGGGGGGGGGGGGCACACACAGAGCCATGGGGGGGAGGGGCAGCGGTTGTATTTGTATAGAATGTACCAAAAAGCAGGAAAATAACCCCAAAATCCCATCCCCGCCCCCCACCAAGCACTTGCCCCCCCCCCCCCCCCCCCCAAATCTGGGCCCCTCCCCCCAGGCCCACGCGCTCGCTGTGACTGTATAAATGTAATGAACCCCCCCTGCACCCCCAGCACCGCCAATAAAGGAGCAGGATGGAACCTGCCCCCCTTCAATGTGTGGGGCTGGGGGGGGGGGGGGGGCATTGGGGCAGTTGTGGGGCTGGGGGAGGGCATTGGGGGCACTTGTGGTGCTGGGAGGGGGAAGTTGTGGGGCTGGGGGGGGCATTGGGAGCACTTGTGGTGCTGGGAGGGGGAAGTTGTGGGGCTGGGGGGGGGCATTGGGGGCACTTGTGGTGCTGGGAGGGGGAAGTTGTGGGGCTGGGGGGGGCATTGGGGGCACTTGTGGTGCTGGGAGGGGGAAGTTGTGGGGCTGGGGGGGGCATTGGGGGCACTTGTGCGGTTGGGGGGGCAGGGGGGCAATTGTGGGACTGGGGTGGCGGTTGTGGGGCTGGAAGAGGGATCGGGGGTAGTTGTGGGGTTGGGGGGGGCATTGGGGGCGGTTGTGGGTCTGGGGGGGCGGTTGTGGGGTTGTGGGGGCATTGGGAGCACTTGTGGGGCTGGGAGGGGGCAGTTGTAGGGCTGGGGGGGCATTGGGGGCAGTTATGGGCCTGGGGGGGACGACGTTCAAGTGATGCTGCTGCCCCTTTAAGAAGGGGAGGGGTCTCAGGGATGAAAGCCCCGCCCCCTTTTCCTGACTGACCAATGCGCGCGCAGGCTCTGAGCGGGGAAGGGGGGGGCGGGCGCGCCTTCAAACGGACCAATAGCGAGCGGCGGAGGGCGGGGCTGCAGCGCGGGCGGACCAATGAGGAGCTCGGGGGCGGAGGCGGAAGTGCCGCGCCGCTATGGCGGCCGTGCCGGGGGCTGAGGTCGTGCACCTCAACGTGGGAGGCAAAAGGTGCGTCCGGAAACACCCGAACCCCTCCGGAAACACCCGAGCCCCTTCGGGACCCCCCCTGAGCCCCTCCGGAACCCCCCGAACCCCTCCGGAGCCCCCCCGAGCCCCTCCGGAAACACCCGAACCCTTCCGGGACCCCCCGAACCCCTCCGGAGCTCCCCGAGCCCCTCCGGAAACACCCGAACCCCTCCGGAGCCCCCCGAGCCCCCCAGAACCCCCCGAGCCCCTCCGGACCCCCCGAACCCCTCCGGAAGCACCCGAACCCCTCCGGGACCCCTCCAATCCCCGCCGGGACCCCCCGAGCCCCTCCGGAACCTCCCGAACCCCTCCGGAACCCCCCGAACTCCTCTGGAACCCCACCGAGCCCCTCCGGGACACCTCCAATCCCCGCCGGGACCCCCCGAACGCTTCCGGAAACTCCCGAACCTCTCTGGGTCCCCTCCGATCCCCCCCAGAGCGCTCCGAACCCACCCGAACACCTCCGGGACCCCTCCGGACCCTTCCGGGACCCCCGAACCCCTCCGGACCCCCCCCGAACCTAACTCCCCCCCCCCCCCCCCCTCCAGGTTCAGCACCTCCCGCCAGACCCTCACCTGGATCCCGGATTCCTTCTTCTCCAGGTGATGGAGGGGGCGATCCCATCGCTGTTGGGGGGGGGGGACGACGACATCGGGACCCCCCTCATTACCCCCCCCATTAACCCCCCCTCATTAACCCCCCTTTTACCCCCCCCAGCCTCCTGAGCGGCCGCATCTCCACCTTAAAGGATGAGACCGGAGCGGTGAGACACCCCCCCCCCCCCCAAACAGCCCCCCCCCCCCATTGGTTGGGGGTCCCCATCACCTTTCCCCCCTCCCCTCCCCATAGATCTTCATTGACCGGGACCCCTCCGTCTTCGCCCCCATCCTCAACTTCCTGCGCACCAAGGAGCTGGAGGCGGGGGGGGTCAGCGCCGCGCTGCTGCTGCACGAGGCGCAGTTCTACGGCATCACCCCCCTAGGTGCCGCTTGGTGCGGTCCGGCCCCGGCCGCCGCCGTGGGGAAGGGTCCATGTGGATACGGGGAGGGGGGGGGGGGGTTTAACCCGGTCCCTGTTTCTACCCCCCCCCCCTGCAGTTCGCCGCTTGCAGCTGCGGGAGGAGCTGGAGCGTTCCTCGTGTGGTTGTGTCCTGTTCACAGGGTACCTGCCCCCCCCAGGTAAAAACGGGGATCCCCCCTTAAACGTGACCCCCCCCCTTAAACGTGACCCCCCTTAAACCTGAACCCCCACACACATATCCCCAACGTGACCCCCTTAAACCTGAACCCCCACACACATATCCCCTATACCCCCTGTATCCCCCATAACTCCTATACCCCCTATGCCCTTATACCCCCATATCCCCATACCCCCATGCCCCTTATATCCCCTATACCCCCCATATCCCCCATACCCCCTATATCCACCATACCCCCCATACCCCCCATATTCCACATATCCCCCATAACCCCCATATCTCCTATATCCCCTTTATCCCTCATATCCCCATACCTCCTATATCCCAAATATCCCTCATACCCCCTCTATCCTCTCTATCCCCTATACCCTCTATGCCTCCACAGCCCTCCATACCTCTCTATACCCCCCCATACCCCCTATATCCCCCATACCCCCTATACGCCCCATATCCCCTATACCCCCCCATACCCCCTGTACCCCCCATACCCCCTGTACCCCCCCATACCCCCTGTACCCCCCATATCCCCCATACCCCCCATACCCCCCATATCCCCTATACCCCCCATACCCCCCATATTCCCTATACCCGCAGCTCTCCCTGCCCGCCGCCGCAGCCGGCACAGCCTGGCAGGGCCTCATCCTGCTCCGCGGCTCCCGGTGCCCGTGCGCCGCAGCCACACTCTGCCCCCGAGCCTGGGGCCCGCAGCGGACGAGCGGCCCCCCCCCGGTGGCTCCGGTGAGAACCCCCCTGTTCCCCCAACCCCAGCCCCGGTGGCACCGGTTGAACCACCCCCCCCCCCCATTCCATCCATGCATCCCTAGGGAGCGATGCCGGAGCCGTGCGCCTCGTGTGCGGGCACCACAACTGGATCGCCGTGGCCTACGCGCACTTCCTGGTGTGCTACCGGTAAGGGGGGGCCTCAGGGCACCGCTAAAACCAGTGCCCCCCCCCGCTAAACCCAATACCCCCCATTAAAACCCAATACCCCCCATTAAACCCATTATCCCCCATTAAAACCCATTATCCCCCATTAAACCCAATACCCCCCATTAAAACCCAATACCCCCCATTAAACCCAATACCCCCCATTAAAACCCATTGCGCCCCAATAAACCCAATACCCACCATTAAAAATCCATACCCCCCCATTAAAACCAATGGCCCCCATTGAACCCCATACCCCCCCATCAGACCTGATAGCCCCCATTAAACCCAACCCCCCCATTAGACCTGATAATCCCCATTAAACCTGACCCCCCCATTAAATCTGAACCCCCAATTAAACCCAGTGCCCCCATTGAACCCCATAGCCCCCCATTAAACCTGACTCCCCATTAAACCCGACCCCCCCATTAAACCAGACCCCCTCATTATATCTGAGCCCCCCATTAAACCCAGTACCCCCATTGAACCCCATACCCCCCCCATTAAACCAGACCCCCCCATTAAACCAGACCCCCTCATTATATCTGAGCCCCCCATTAGACCCAGTCCCCCCATTGAACCCCATACCCCCCTCATTAAACCAGACCCCCCCATTAAACCTGATCCCCCCATTAAATCTGAACCCCCAATTAGACCCAGTCCCCCCCATTGAACCCCATACCCCCTCATTAAACCAGACCCCCCCATTAAACCTGACCCCCCCATTAAATCTGAACCCCCAATTAAACCCAGTGCCCCCCATTGAACCCCATAGCCCCCCATTAAACCTGACTCCCCATTAAACCCGACCCCCCCATTAAACCAGACCCCCTCATTATATCTGAGCCCCCCATTAAACCCAGTCCCCCCATTGAACCCCATATCCCCCTCAATTAAACCAGACCCCCCCATTAAATCTGAACCCCCATTAAACCCAGTCCCCCCCCATTGAACCCCATACCCCCCCCATTAAACCGGACCCCCCATTAAACCTGATCCCCCCATTAAATCTGAACCCCCAATTAGACCCAGTCCCCCCATTGAACCCCATACCCCCCTCATTAAACCAGACCCCCCCATTAAACCTGATCCCCCATTAAATCTGAAACCCCCCCCATTAAACCCAGTACCCCCCATTGAACCCCATAGCCCCCCATTAAACCAGACCCCCCATTAAATCTGAACCCCCATTAAACCCAGTCCCCCCCATTGAACCCCATAACCCCCCCATTAAATCTGAACCCCCCATTAAACCCAGTACCCCCATTGAACCCCATCCCCCCCCATTAAACCAGACCCCCCCATTAAACCTGATCCCCCCATTAAATCTGAACCCCCATTAAACCCAGTACCCCCATTGAACCCCATCCCCCCCCATTAAACCAGACCCCCCCATTAAACCTGATCCCCCCATTAAATCTGAACCCCCATTAAACCCAGTACCCCCATTGAACCCCATACCCCCCCCATTAAACTGGACCCCCCCATTAAATCTGAACCCCCATTAAACCCAGTACCCCCATTGAACCCCATACCCCCCCCATTAAACCAGACCCCCCCATTAAAATCTGAACCCCCCATTAAACCAGTACCCTCATTGAACCCCATACCCCCCCCATTAAACCGGACCCCCCATTAAACCTGATCCCCCCATTAAATCTGAACCCCCATTAAACCCAGTACCCCCATTGAACCCCATACCCCCCCCATTAAACCGGACCCCCCATTAACCCCCCCCAGCCTGGTGGAGACCTCGGGCTGGCTCCAGGTCTTCTCCCAGCCCGCGGCTGGATTGGGCCATCGAGCGCGCGGCGCTGAACGCCAAGGTCCTGGCCGGGGGGGGCCCCGGCGAGCGGGAGCAGATGGTGGCGGCCGCCGGGGGGGGGGAGATCATCCTGTGGGCCCTGCGTGCCGATGGGCAACGGCAGCGAGATCGGTGAGAACCCCCCCCCCCATCACCATCACCATCCATCGCCGCGGTGGCGCCGGTTCGGTACCCGCGGCACCCATGGGTGCTCGCCCCCGCGCAGGCGTCTTCGACCTTGGGGTGCCGGCCGAGGCGCTCTTCTTCGTGGGCAACCAGCTCATCGCCACCAGCCCCGGTGGCACCATCGGTGTCTGGAACGCGGTCACCAAGCACTGGCAGGTGAGCGGCGGCGCTGGCAGCGGTGGCGCCGGCACCGGGACGGTCCCCGATGCTCCCTGTGCATCCGTGCCGTAGATCCAGGACGTCGTCCCCATCACCAGCTACGACGCCGCCGGCACCTTTCCTCCTCCTGGGCTGCAGCAACGGCTCCATCTATTACGTGGGTGAGCACCGGCGCCGCCGGCGGCACCGGGGCTTTGGCGCCGCGGCCCCGGCGTCACCGGTGCCGCGTCCCCGGCAGACGTGCAGAAGTTCCCCCTGCGCATGAAGGACAACGACCTCCTGGTGACAGAGCTGTACCGCGACCCCGGCGACGACGCCGTCACCGCCCTCAGCGTCTACCTCACCCCCAAGACCAGTAAGAGCCCTCGGCATGCCCCAGTTTGGGACTGGGGGTGAACTGGGAGGAGGCTGAGCAGCCCTTGGTGGGCAGGTGAGAGCGGGAACTGGATCGAGATCGCCTACGGCACCAGCTCCGGCGTGGTGCGGGTCATCGTGCAGCACCCCGAGACGCTGGGCTCCGGGCCCCAGCTCTTCCAGACCTTCACCGTGCACCGCAGCCCCGTCACCAGGATCATGCTCTCCGAGAAGCACCTCGTGTCCGGTGAGCAACGGGAGCGGGGAGCCGCTCGGTCCGTCATCCATCACCCGTCCGTCCATCATCATCCATCATCCATCCATCCATCACCCGTCCGTCCATCATCAGCCATCATCCATCCATCCATCATCCATCCAGCTGTTTATCACCCATCCATCAATCAACCACCCATCCATCATCCATCCATCCATCATCCATCCAGCTGTTTATCACCCATCCATCAATCAACCACCCATCCATCATCCATCCATCCATCATCCATCAAAGCTGTTTATCACCCATCCATCAATCAACCACCCATCCATCATTCATCCATCCATGCATGCATCATCCATCCATCACCCATCCATCATCCGTCCATGCATCCATGCATGCATCATCCATCCATCACCCATCCGTCCATCCATCTATGCATGCATCATCCATCCATCACCCATCCATCATCTGTAATCCATCCATCATCTATCACCTATCCATCCATTGTCCATCATCCATCCATCCATCATCCATCCCGTGATCCATCATCCCTCCATCATCCATCCCATGATCCATTCATCCATCTATCCATGATCCATCATCCATCTATCCATCCATCATCCCTCCATCATCCATCCCATGATCCATCACTCATCCCTCCATCATCCCTCCATCATCCATTGATCACCCATCCATCATCCATCCATCCCTCCATCACCCCTCCATCATCCATCCCATGATCCATCACCCATCCATCACCCATCCATCATCCCTCCCATGATCCATCACCCATCCATCACCCCTCCATCACCCATCCATCACCCCTCCATCACCCATCCATCATCCCTCCCATGATCCATCACCCCTCCATCATCCCTCCCATGATCCATCACCCATCCCATGATCCATCACCCATCCATCACCCCTCCATCACCCATCCATCATCCCTCCCATGATCCATCACCCCTCCATCATCCCTCCCATGATCCATCACCCCTCCATCACCCCTCCCATCATCCCTCCCATGAATCCATCACCCCTCCATCACCCCTCCATCATCCCTCCCATGATCCATCACCCCTCCATCACCCTTCCATCATCCCTCCCATGATCCATCACCCCTCCATCACCCCTCCATCATCCCTCCCATGATCCATCACCCCTCCATCACCCCTCCATCATCCATCCCATGATCCATCACCCCTCCATCATCCCTCCCATGATCCATCACCCCTCCATCACCCATCCGTCATCCCTCCCATGATCCATCACCCCTCCATCATCCCTCCCATGATCAATCACCCCTCCATCACCCATCCGTCATCCCTCCCATGATCCATCACCCCTCCATCACCCCTCCATCATCCCCTCCCCATGATCCATCACCCCTCCATCACCCCTCCATCATCCCTCCCATGATCCATCACCCCTCCATCATCCCTCCCATGATCCATCACCCCTCCATCACCCCTCCATCATCCCTCCCATGATCCATCACCCCTCCATCATCCATCCCATGATCCATCACCCCTCCATCACCCATCCTTCATCCCTCCCATGATCCATCACCCCTCCATCACCCATCTGTCATCCCTCCCATGATCCATCACCCCTCCATCATCCCTCCCATGAATCCATCACCCCTCCATTCACCCCTCCATCATCCCTCCCATGATTCCATCACCCCTCCATCATCCCTCCCATGATCCATCACCCCTCCATCACCCCTCCGTCATCCCTCCCCATGATCCATCACCCCTCCATCATCCCTCCCATGATCCATCACCCCTCCATCATCCCTCCCATGATCCATCACCCCCTCCATCATCCCTCCCATGATCCATCACCCCTCCATCATCCCTCCCATGATCCATCACCCCTCCATCACCCATCCGTCATCCCTCCCATGATCCATCACCCTCCATCACCCCCTCCCATCATCCATCCATCATCCATCCCATGATCCATCACCAATCCATCATCCCTCCCATGATCCATCACCCCTCCATCACCCCTCCATCATCCCTCCCATGATCCATCACCCATCCATCACCCATCCCATGATCCATCACCCCTCCATCACCCATCCGTCATCCCTCCCATGATCCATCACCCCTCCATCACCCATCCGTCATCCCTCCCATGATCCATCACCCATCCATCACCCCTCCATCACCCCTCCATCATCCCTCCCATGATCCATCACCCATCCATCACCCCTCCATCACCCCTCCGTCATCCCTCCCATGATCCATCACCCCTCCATCACCCATCCGTCATCCCTCCCATGATCCATCACCCCTCCATCACCCATCCGTCATCCCTCCCATGATCCATCACACCTCCACCCCCCATCCCGCGCTCCACCCCGCATCCCGCGCTCCATCCCCCCTAACGCCGTCCCTCCCCTCGCCCCCAGTCTGCGCCGACAACAACCACGTTCGGAGCTGGACGGTGACGCGCTTCCGCGGGATGATCTCCACGCAGCCCGGCTCCACGCCCTTGGCGTCCTTCAAGGTCCTGGCGCTGGACGATGCCGCCGGCGCCGGCACCGACATCGGTCAGAGCCCGCCCTGGGTCACCGCCGCCTGCTCCCAGGGGTGCTGAGCGCCCGCATGGACCCGCGCTGTGCCCTAGGGCCCTTCGGGGAGCGCGACGAGCAGCAGGTCTTCATCCAGCGCGTGGTGCCGGACGCGTGCCAGGTCTTCATCCGCCTCTCCTCCACCGGCAAGAAGTGAGAGCGGGGCGATGCCCTGTGGCAACGGGGGTGCTGTGGGTACCAGTGGGGCTCTGTGGGTGCCAGTGGGATGCTATGGGTACCACGGGGGTGCTATGGGTGCCAGTGGGATGCTGTGGGTACCAATGGGGCTCTGTGGGTGCCAGTGGGATGCTATGGGTACCACGGGGGTGCTATGGGTGCCAGTGGGATGCTGTGGGTACCAATGGGGCTCTGTGGGTGCCAGTGGGATGCTATGGGTACCACGGGGGTGCTGTGGGTGCCACAGGGATGCTGTGGGTACCAATGGGGCTCTGTGGGTGCCAGTGGGATGCTGTGGGTACCACGGGGGTGCTATGGGTACCATAGGGATGCTTTGGGTGCCAGTGAGGTTCTATGGGTACCGAGGGGATGCTGTGGGTACCACAGGCATGCTATGGGTGCCAGTGCGGTGGAATGGGTACAAAGGGGATGCTGTGGGTGCCAAGGGATGCTATGGGTGCCACTGGGGTGCTATGCATATCAAGGGGATGCTGTGGGTGCCAAGGGTGTGCTGTGGGTGCCAATGGGGCACTATGGGTACCACAAGGGTGCTATGGGTGCCAATGGGATGGGGTACCACGGGGATGCTCTGGGTGCCGATGGGATGCTCTGGGTTCCAACGGGGCACTGTGGGTGCCAATGGGGCACAATGGGTACCACAAGGGTGCTATGGGTGCCAATGGGATGCTGTGGGTACCACGGGGATGCTCTGGGTGCCGATGGGGATGCTCTGGGTTCCAACGGGGCGCTGTGGGTGCCAATGGGGTACTATGGGTACCACAAGGGTGCTATGGGTGCCAATGGGATGCTGTGGGTACCACGGGGATGCTCTGGGTACCACGGGGATGCTCTGGGTGCCAGCGGGGCGCTGTGGGTGCCAATGGGGCGCTGTGGGGCGTGCGTGCCCCCCAGGATCGGGGAGGTGCGCGCCGTGGACGCCGCCTCCATCACCGCCTTCACGGTGCACGAGTGCGAGGGCTCGAGCCGCATCGGCTCCCGCCCGCGCCGGCTCCTGGCCACCGGCCACGCCAACGGCAGCCTCCAGCTCTGGGACCTCACCACGGCCATGGACAGGGCGGCCAAGCCCCCCGGTACATGGGGGAAGGGGGGGGGGTGTCTTTTGGTGGGACCCCCACCCCCAAACCTCACCGTGTCCCATTGATGCCCCTGCAGATGCTGAGGGCTTGAGTGAGGAGGAGCTGCTGCGGCAGCTGGACCAGTGCGACCTGGCGCTGCCCGGGCCCCCCCGCGCACACGGGTAGGGCAGGGACCCCCCCTTGCATCCCTGTTACCCCCCCTTTATATCCCTATTGCCCCCCCTTACATCCCTATTACCCCCCTTTACCCCCCTTACATCCCTGTTACTCCTCCTTTACCCCCCTTACATCCCTATTACCCCCTCTTACATCCCTATTACCCCTCCTTTACCCCCCTTACATCCCTGTTACCCCTCCTTTACCCCCCTTGCATCCCTGTTACCCCCCCCTTACATCCCTATTGCCCCCCCCTTACATCCCTATTACCCCTCCTTTACCCCCCTTACATCCCTATTACCCCCCCTTACATCCCTATTGCACCCCTTTACCCCCTTACATCCCTGTTACTCCTCCTTTACCCCCCTTACATCCCTATTACCCCTCCTTTACCCCCCTTACATCCCTGTTACCCCCCCTTACATCCCTATTACCCCCCCTTACATCCCTATTACCCCCTTACGTCACTGTTACCCCCTTACATCCCTATTGCCCCCCCATTACCCCCCTTTTTGCCCTGTTTATCCTCTTTTTACCCCCCTTACATCCCTATAACCCCCCCTTACCCCCATTTACCCACCTTTACCCCCCTTTTTACCCCCTTTATCCCCTTTTACCCCCTTTACCTCCCTATTACCCCCCTTTAGCCCTTTTACCCCCCCCTTCCATCCCTATTCCCCCACTTTACCCCCTTTTACCTCTCTTTTTACCCCTTTACCCCCTCCTTTTACCTCCCTTTACCCCCTCTTCCCCCCCCCCTTTGCTTCCCCCCCCATTCACCCCCTCTCTCCGCAGCCCCCGGCCCATCCCCACAGCGACGCCGTCTCCATCGCCCCCCCCGACCCCCCCCAGCACCGCCGGCTCCTCCTCCCCCCCCCCCCAGCCCCACGCTTGGGGGGGGCAGAAGGAGCCCCTCGGGGGGGGGGTGGGGGGGCCAAAGCCAAAACCCCCCGGCCCCCTCCCCCTCCCCGCAGAGCCCCCCCCACCTCCTCCTCCACCCCCCCCGCCCCCCCCCGGGCTCTGCCCCCCCCTGGGCTCTGCCCCCCCCCGCTGCCCCCTCGGTGCCCCCCAAAGGGAGGCTCAATGAGACGGCGTTTTGAGGGGGGGGAGGGGGGGCCGGCCCCCCCCCCCATTCACTTTGTGCCTTTATTGGCCCCCCCCCCACTCAGGGAGAGGTTTGGGGGTGCCCCCCCAATACACCCCCTTTTCCCCTCTGCTTTGTGCACTGTGGTCTATGGGGCCCCCCCTCCTCAAGCAGCATCCTGGGGTTCCCCCCCCATTGCACCCCTACATTGGGGGGGGCTCTTCCTGGTCCCCCCCCCCCTTTAAGACAATGGGGGGGGGGCGGGGCCGGTTCAGCGCGAGGCCAGGCGCGAGCTTTCCCGGTGACGTCACCGCGGGGGGGGGGAGGGGGGGGCACCCAACGCCCATCCCCGCGGCCTCGTGGCTGCGGCCCCAAAAGGGGCCCCCCCCCCCCGCCCCCCCATGAGAGCACCCAACGGCCGCGTGACGTCAGCATTGGGGGGGGGGTCGCACACAGAGGGGCCCATAGAGGGGGGGTGGGGCACACAGGGCCCCCACCCCCCCCATATCCCTCTATGGGTGGGGGGGGGCGGCCGCTGTTCGGTCCCAACCCCCCCCCAATGTCCCGTTCTCCCCCCTCCCCCATGAGAGCACCCATCGGCCGCGTGACGTCACCATTGGGGTGGGGGGGGGCACACACAGAGGGGCCCATAAAGGGGGGGGGGACACAAACACCCCCCCCCGATGTCCCATGGACACCCCCCCCCCCCCCCCCGCAATGTCCCTCTATGGGGGGGGGCGGCCGCTGCTCTGCCCCTCCCCCGTTTGGTCCCACCCCCTCCCCCCCCATATCCCGTCCCGTCCCCCCCCCATCCCCCCCCTCCCGTTCCCCCCCCGTCCCCCCCCCCATTGCGGGGCTGGACGCGGTGATGGGGCCCGCGCTGCTGCTGGCGGCGGCCGCGCTTGCGCTCTCGGAGCCGGTACCGGAGGATGCGGGGGGGGGGGGTCCCCCGGGGGGGGGGCGCCTCCGCCTCCTCTTCACCCCCCCCCGTTGCCGCCTCCGGTGCAGCGGCAGCGGCGGCTGCGCCCGGGAGTGCCCCAACGGGGACCCGGAGGCGGTGGAGAGCGGGGTCCCCCCCCCCGCGGGCAGCGGCTTCCGCCTCGGTCAGTGCCGGGGGGGGGGGTCCGGTAACGGGAGGGGTCGGTCCCGACCGGGGTATCCGGTACTGATGGGGTTCGGAGCCCGCTTGGGGTGTCCGGTAACGGGAGGGGTCCGGTCCCGACCGGGGTATCCGGTACTGATGGGGGTACCCGGTACTGATGGGGTTCGGTGCCCGATGGGGGTGTCCGGTAACGGGAGGGGTCCGGTCCCGATCGGGGGTGTCCGGTAACGGGAGGGGTCGGTCCCGACCGGGGTATCCGGAACTGATGGGGTTCGGAACCCGCTTGGGGTGTCCGGTAATGGAGGGGTCCGGTCCCGATCGGGGTATCCGGTACTGATGGAGGTACCCGGTACTGATGGGGTTCGGTACCCGCTTGGGGTGTCCGGTAACAGAAGGGTCCGGTCCCGATGGGGATGTCCGGTAACGGGAGGGTCCGGTCCCAATTGGGGTGTCCGGTACCGATGGGATGTCCGGTAATGGAAAGGTCGGGTCTCAATTGGAGTATCCGGTACCGATGGAGTTCGGAACCCGATTGGGGTGTCCGGTAACGGAAGGGTCCGGTCCCAACTGGGGGTGTCCGGTAACGGGAGGGGTCGGTCCCGATCGAGGTATCCGGTACTGATGGGGTTCGGTACCCGATGGGGGTGTTTGGTAACGGGAGGGTCGGGTCCTAACCAGGGGTGTCCGGTAAAAGAAGGGTCCGGTACCGATGGGGGTGTCCGGTAACGGAAGGGTCCGATCCCGATCGAGGGTATCCGGTACCGATGGGGTTCGGTACCCGCTTGGGGTGTCCGGTAACGGAGGGGTCCGGACCCGATGGGGGTGTCCGGTACCGATGGGGTGCTCGGAACCCGCTTGGGGTGTCCGGTAACGGAGGGGTCCGGTCCCGATGGGGGTGTCCGGTACCGGTGGGGTGCTCGGAACCCACTTGGGGTGTCCGGTAACGGCGGGGTCCGGTCCCGATGGGGGTGTCCGGTACCGGTGGGGTGCTCGGAACCCACTTGGGGTGTCCGGTAACGGAGGGGTCCGGTCCCCCCCCCGGTTCCGGGGCTGTCTCCGTGTCCGTTCCCCCCCCCCGTCCCCCGCCCATCCCAAACCGGAGGTTGGGGGGGGGGGGGGGGGATCGATGGGTGCCGGGGGGGGGGGGGAAGTTGGGGGGGGGCGGGTCCCGTCCCACCCACGCAGCGCCATGACGTCATCGCGTCCCGCCGGGACCCGGCACCAGCGGCGGGGGTGGGGGGGGGCCGGGAGGGGCAACGGGATCGGGTCCCCCCCCCCCAGGGCATGGGGCACCCCATATGGGGCATCCCCGCATGCTGGGGTCGCATTGGGTGCATTGGGGTGTATTGGGGTGCATTGAGTGCATTTGGGGTCCGATATTGGGGTGCATTGGGATGCATTGGGGTTCGTTGGTGGGCTGACATTGGGATGCATTGGGGTTCGTTGGTGGGCTGACATTGGGATGCATTGGGGTTCACTGGGGGGCTGACATTGGGATGCATTGGGGTTCATTGGGGGGCTGACATTGGGATGCATTGGGGTTCATTGGGGGGCTGACATTGGGATGCATTGGGGTTCGTTGGTGGGCTGACATTGGGATGCCCATTGGGTTCAGGGGGGCTGACATTGGGATGCATTGGGGTTCGTTGGTGGGCTGACATTGGGATGCATTGGGGTTCACTGGGGGGGCTGACATGGGGATGCATTGGGGTTCGTTGGTGGGCTGACATTGGGATGCATTGGGGTTCGTTGGTGGGCTGACATTGGGATGCATTGGGGTTCATTGGGGGGGGTGACATTGGGATGCATTGGGGTTCATTGGGGGGGCTGACATTGGGATGCATTGGGGTTCGTTGGTGGGCTGACATTGGGATGCCTTGGGGTTCATTGGGGGGGCTGACATTGGGATGCATTGGGGTTCACTGGGGGGGCTGACATTGGGATGCATTGGGGTTCATTGGGGGGGCTGACATTGGGATGCATTGGGGTTCATTGGGGGGGCTGACATTGGGATGCATTGGGGGTTCGTTGGTGGGCTGACTTGGGAGCAATGGGGTTCACTGGGGGGTCTGACATTGGGATGCATTGGGGTTCGTTGGTGGGCTGACATTGGGATGCATTGGGGTTCACTGGGGGGGCTGACATTGGGAGGCATTGGGGTTCGTTGGTGGGCTGACATTGGGATGCATTGGGGTTCATTGGGGGGGGCTGACATTGGGATGCATTGGGGTTCGTTGGTGGGCTGACATTGGGATGCATTGGGGTTCATTGGGGGGGCTGACATTGGGATGCATTGGGGTTCACTGGGGGGGCTGACATTGGGATGCATTGGGGTTCATTGGGGTGCTGACATTGGGATGCATTGGGTTCATTGGGGGGGCTGACATTGGGATGCATTGGGGTTCGTTGGTGGGCTGACATTGGGATGCATTGGGGTTCGTTGGTGGGCTGACATTGGGATGCATTGGGGTTCACTGGGGGGGCTGACATTGGGATGCATTGGGGTTCACTGGGGGGGCTGACATTGGGATGCATTGGGGTTCATTGGGGGGCTGACATTGGGATGCATTGGGGTTCGTTGGTGGGCTGACATTGGGATGCATTGGGGGGCTAACACTGGGGTGCATTGGGATGCATTGGTGGTGTATTGGGGTGCATTGGGGATTGGGGTCCATTGAGGTGCATTGGGGGGTTGACATTGGGATGCATTTGGGGGGCTGATATTGGGGTGCATTGGGATGTATTTGGGTCCATTGAGGTGTATTGGAGTTGCGTTGGGGGGGGGGCTGACATTGGGATGTATTGGGGTGTATTGGGGGTCCATTGAGGTGTATGGGGGGGTCTGACATTGGGGTGTATGGGGGGGTTGACATTGGGGTGTATGGGGGGGTCTGACATTGGGGTGTATGGGGGGGGCTGACATTGGGGTGTATGGGGGGGTCTGACATCCGAGTGCCCCCCCCCGCAGTGCTGTGCCCGCTGCTGTGCCAGAACGGGGGGGTCTGCGCGCGCCCCGGCTCCTGCCTCTGCCCCCCCCACTTCACCGGCCGCTACTGCCACGTCCCGGCCAACGGCAGCCGGGGGGGGGCCCTGAGCCCCGAGCTGGGGGGGCCCGGGACGAGGGGGGGGCCCCAAGCCCTCACCAGGTCCGTTTTACACCCTGCCCCTGGCCAATCACCGGGAGGAAGAGGATGGTGAGAGCCCCCCCCCCCCCCCATTTTGCATTGGGTGGGTCTATGGGTGCTACTCCCCCCCCCCGAGCACCCATTGACACCCCCCGAACCCCCTTCCCCATTTTGCATTGGATGGGTCCATGGGTGCTGCCCCCCCCCATTTTCCATTGGGTGGGTTCATGGGTGCTGCCCCCCCCCCCCCATTTTCCATTGGGTGGGTCTATGGGTGCTCCCCCCCCCATTTTCCATTGGGTGGATTCATGGGTGCTGCCCCCCCCCATTTTCCATTGGGTGGGTTCATGGGTGCTCCCCCCCCATTTTCCATTGGGTGGGTTCATGGGTGCTGCCCCCCCCCATTTTCCATTGGGTGGGTCTATGGGTGCTCCCCCCCCCATTTTCCATTGGGTGGGTTCATGGGTGCTCCCCCCCCCATTTTCCATTGGGTGGGTCCATGGGTGCTGCCCCCCCCCATTTTCCATTGGGTGGGTCTATGGGTGCCTCCCCCCCATTTTCCATTGGGTGGGTTCATGGGTGCTGCCCCCCCCCATTTTCCATTTGGGTGGGTCTATGGGTGCTCCCCCCCCATTTTCCATTGGGTGGGTTCATGGGTGCTCCCCCCCCCATTTTCCATTGGGTGGGTCCCATGGGTGCTGCCCCCCCCCATTTTCCATTGGGTGGGTCTATGGGTGCTCCCCCCCCCATTTCCATTGGGTGGATTCATGGGTGCTGCCCCCCCCCCATTTTCCATTGGGTGGGTTCATGGGTGCTCCCCCCCCCCATTTTCCATTGGGTGGGTTCATGGGTGCTCCCCCA
>NW_026892848.1:172500-177670 GCF_033815535.1 Pezoporus flaviventris | reverse complement strand
TAGACGGCAACTGTTCGTGCTCTACTCACTGTGCAGCTGGGCAGCCGAGAGCAAGCTCCGAAGAGGGTGCATTCAAATGGACCTTTAGGTATGAAAGCGAGGAGCGACAGCAATGATGGTGACACCGTTGCAAAGCTGACAGTGTGCTGAAGATGCCCAGCACATGCTTTCCCTCCTGGCTCTGAGGATCTGGGACCAGAAGCCAGACCTTCGTGCACTAATCGTTCTGCCCCTGGGCAGCCGAGAACAAGCTTCGGAGAGGTTGCACTCAAATGGACTTTTAAGTATGAAACCGAGGAGCGACAGCAATGATGGTGACACCGTTGCAAAGCTGACTGTGTGCTGAAGATGCCCAGCACATGCTTTCCCTCCTGGCTCTTCGGCTCTGGGAGCAGAGGCCAGACGTTCGTGCTCTAATCGCTGTGCTACTTGTCAGCTCAGAGCAAGCTCCGTAGAGGTTGCATTCGAGTGGACTTTTAGGTATGAAAGCGAGGAGCGACAGCAATGATGGTGACACCGTTGCAAAGCTAACTGTGTGCTGAAGATGCCCAGCACATGCTTTCCCTCCTGGTTCTTCGACTGTGGGAGGAGACGGCAACCGTTCGTGCTCTACTCACTGTGCTGCCGGGCAGCCGAGAGCAAGCTCCGAAGAGGGTGCATTCAAATGGACCTTTAGGTATGAAAGCGAGGAGCGACAGCAATGATGGTGACACCGTTGCAAAGCTGACTGTGTGCTGAAGATGCCCAGCACATGCTTTTCCTCCTGGCTCTTCGGCTCTGAGAGCAGAGGCCAGACGTTCGTGCTCTACTGACTGTGCTGCTGGACAGCCAAGAGCAACGAGCAGAGAAGTTGGATTCAAATGAACTTCTAGGTATGAAAGTGAGGAGCGACAGCAAAGATGGAGGCACTGTTGCAAAGCTGACTGTGTGCAGAAGATTCAGAGCTCCAGCTTTCCCTCCTGGCTCTTCGATTGTGGGAGCAGGCGGCAACTGTTCGTGCTCTACTCACTGTGCAGCTGGGCAGCCGAGAGCAAGCTCCGAAGAGGGTGCATTCAAATGGACCTTTAGGTATGACACCGAGGAGCGACAGCAATGATGGTGACACCGTTGCAAAGCTGACTGTGTGCTGAAGATGCCCAGCACATGCTTTCCCTCCCGGCTCTTCGACTGTGGGAGCAGACGGCAACCGTTCGTGCTCTACTCACTGTGCTGCTGGGCAGCCGAGAGCAAGCTCCGAAGAGGGTGCTTTGAAATGGACCTTTAGGCATGACACCGAGGAGCGACAGCAATGATGGTGACACCGTTGCAAAGCTGACTGTGTGCTGAAGATGCCCCGCACATGCTTTCCCTCCTGGCTCTTCGGCGCTGGGAGCAGAAGCCAGACGTTCGTGCACTAATCGCTGAGCTACTGGGCACCTGAGAAGCAGCTTTGGAGAGGTTGCATTCAAATGTCCTTTTAGGTATGAAACCGAGGAGTGACAGCAATAATGGTGACAGCATTGCAAAGCTGACTGCGTGCTGAAGATGCCCAGCACATGCTTTCCCTCCTGGCTCTTCGACTGTGGGAGCAGACGACAACCGTTCGTGCTCTACTCACTGTGCTGCTGGGCAGCCGAGAGCAAGCTCTGAAGAGGGTGCATTCAAATGAACCTTTAGGTATGAAAGCGGGGAGCGACAGCAATGATGGTGACACCGTTGCAATGCTGACTGTGTGCTGAAGACGCCCAGCACATGCTTTCCCTCCCGGCTCTTCGGATCTGGGAGCAGAAAGCCAGACGTTTGTGCACTAATCGCTCTGCCCCTGGGCAGCCGAGAACAAGCTTCGGAGAGGTTGCACTCAACTGGACTTTTAAGTATGTAAGCGAGGAGCGACAGCAATGATGGTGACACCGTTGCAAAGCTGACTGTGTGCTGAAGATGCCCAGCACATGTTTTCCATCCTGGCTCTTCGGCTCTAAGAGCAGAGGCCAGACGTTCATGCACTAATCTCTGTCCCCCTGGGCAGCCGAGAACAAGCTTTTGGAGACGTTGCATTCAAATGGACTTTTACATATGAAAGCGAGGAGCGACAGCAATGATGGTGACACCGTTGCAAAGCTGACTGTGTGCTGAAGATGCCCAGCACATGCTTTCCCTCCGGGCTCTTCGGCTCTGGGAGCAGAGGCCAGACGTTCATGCTCTACTGACTGTGCTTTTGGGCAGCCAAGAGCAACGAGCAGAGAAGTTGGATTCAAATGAACTTCTAGGTATGAAAGTGAGGAGCGACAGCAATGATGGACGCACTGGGTAAAAGCTGACTGTGTGCAGAAGATTCAGAGCACCAGCTTTCCCTCTGGGCTCTTCGATTGTGGGAGCAGACGGCAACTGTTCGTGCTCTACTCACTGTGCAGCTGGGCAGCCGAGACCAAGCTCCGAAGAGGGTGCATTCAAATGGACCTTTAGGTATGAAAGCGAGGAGCGACAGCAATGATGGTGACACCGTTGCAAAGCTGACTGTGTGCTGAAGATGCCCAGCACATGCTTTCCCTCCTGGCTCTGCGGATCTGGGAGCAGAAGCCAGACGTTCGTGCAGTAATCGTTTAGCACTGGGCCGCCGAGAACAAGCTTTGGAGAGGTTGCACTCAAATGGACTTTTAAGTATGAAAGCGAGGAGCGACAGCAATGATGGTGACACCGTTGCAAAGCTGACTGTGTGCTGAAGATGCCCAGCACATGCTTTCCCTCCTGGCTCTTCGGCTCTGGGAGCAGAGGCCAGACGTTCGTGCTCTACTGACTGTGCTGCTGGGCAGCCAAGAGCAACGAGCAGAGAAGTTGGATTCAAATGAACTTCTCGGTATGAAAGTGAGGAGTGACAGCAAAGATGGAGGCACTGTTGCAAAGCTGACTGTGTGCAGAAGATTCAGAGCACCTGCTTTCCCTCCTGGCTCTTCGACAGTGGGAGCAGACGGCAACTGTTCGTGCTCTACTCACTGTGCTGCTGGGCAGCCGAGAGCAAGCTCCGAAGAGGGTGCATTCAAATGGACCTTTAGGTATGACACGGAGGAGCGACAGCAATGATGGTGACACCGTTGCAAAGCTGACTGTGTGCTGAAGATGCCCAGCACATGCTTTCCCTCCTGGCTCTTCGACTGTGGGAGCAGACGGCAAACGTTCGTGCTCTACTCACTGTGCTGCTGGGCAGCCGAGAGCAAGCTCCGAAGAGGGTGCTTTGAAATGGACCTTTAGGCATGACACCGAGGAGCGACAGGAATGATGGTGACACTGTTGCAAAGCTGACTGTGTGCTGAAGATGCCCAGCACATGCTTTCCCTCCTGGCTCTTCGGCTCTGGGAGCAGAGGCCAGACGTTCATGCACTAATCGGTGAGCTACTGGGCAGCTGAGAAGCAGCTTTGGAGAGGTTGCATTCAAATGTCCTTTTAGGTATGAAACCGAGGAGTGACAGCAATAACAGTGACAGCATTGCAAAGCTGACTGTGTGCTGAAGATGCCCAGCACAATCTTTCCCTCCTGGCTCTTCGACTGTGGGAGCAGACGGCAACCGTTCGTGCTCTACTCACTGTGCTGCTGGGCAGCCGAGAGCAAGCTCCGAAGAGGGTGCATTCAAATGGACCTTTAGGTATGAAACCGAGGATCGACAGCAATGATGGTGCCACCGTTGCAAAGCTGACTGTGTGCTGAAGATGCCCAGCACATGCTTTCCCTCCTGGCTCTTCGGCTCTGGGAGCAGAGGCCAGACGTTCGTGCTCTACTGACTGTGCCGCTGGACAGCCAAGAGCAATGAGCGGAGAAGGTGGATTCAAATGAACTTCTAGGTATGAAAGTGAAAAGCGTCAGCAATGATGGAGGCACTGTTGCAAAGCTGACTGTGTGCTGAAGATGCCCAGCACATGCTTTCCCTCCTGGCTCCTCCACTGTGCTAGCAGACGGCAACCGTTCGTGCTCTACTCACTGTGCTACTGGGCAGCTGAGAAGCAGCTTTGGAGAGGTTGCATTCAAATGTACTTTTAGGTATGAAACTGAGGAGTGACAGCAATGATGGCAACAGCATTGCAAAGCTGACTGTGTGCTGAAGATGCCCAGCACATGATTTCCCTCCTGGCTCTTCGACTGTGGGAGCAGACTGCAACCCTAACCCTAACCCTAATCCTAACCCTAACCCTAACACAACCCTAACCCTAACCCTAACCCTACCCCTAACCCTAACCCTAACCCTAACCCTAAACCTAACCATAACCCTAACCCTAACCCTAACCCCTAACCCTAACCCTAACCCTAACCCTAACCCCTAACCCTAACCCTAATCCTAACCCTAACCCTAACCCAACCCTAACCCTAAACCTAACCATAACCCTAACCCTAACCCTAACCCTAACCGTACCCCTAACCCTAACCCTAACCCTAAACCGAACCCTACCCCTAACCCTAACCCTAACCCTAAACCTAACCATAACCCTAACCCTAACCCTAACCCCTAACCCTAAACCTAACCCTAACCCCTAACCCTAACCCCTAACCCTAACCCTAACCCTAACCCTAACCCTAAACTCTAACCCTGACCCTAACCCTAACCCTAACCCTAACCCTAAGCTTTCACCAGCTTTCCCTCCTGGCTCTTCGATTGTGGGAGCAGACGGCAACTGTTCGTGCTCTACTCACTGTGCAGCTGGGCAGCCGAGAGCAAGCTCCGAAGAGGGTGCATTCAAATGGACCTTTAGGTATGAAAGCGAGGAGCGACAGCAATGATGGTGACACCGTTGCAAAGCTGACTGTGTGCTGAAGATGCCCAGCACATGCTTTCCCTCCTGGCTCGTCGGATCTGGGAGCAGAAGCCAGACGTTCGTGCACTAATCGTTCTGCCCCTGGGCAGCCGAGAACAAGCTTCGGAGAGGTTGCACTCAAATGGACTTTTAAGTATGAAACCGAGGAGCGACAGCAATGATGGTGACACCGTTGCAAAGCTGACTGTGTGCTGAAGATGCCCAGCACATGCTTTCCCTCCTGGCTCTTCGGCTCTGGGAGCAGAGGCCAGACGTTCGTGCTCTAATCGCTGTGCTACTTGTCAGCTCAGAGCAAGCTCCGTAGAGGTTGCATTCGAGTGGACTTTTAGGTATGAAAGCGAGGAGCGACAGCAATGATGGTGACACCGTTGCAAAGCTGACTGTGTGCTGA
>NW_026892848.1:0-160000 GCF_033815535.1 Pezoporus flaviventris | reverse complement strand
TAGGTATGAAAGCGAGGAGCGACAGCAATGACGGTGACACCGTTGCAAAGCTGACTGTGTGCTGAAGATGCCCAGCACATGCTTTCCCTCCTGGCTCTTCAACTGTGGGAGCAGACGGCAACCGTTCGTGCTCTACTCACTGTGCTGCTGGGCAGCCGAGAGCAAGCGCCGAAGAGGGTGCTTTCAAATGGACGTTTAGGTATGAAAGCGAGGAGCGACAGCAATGATGGTGACACCGTTGCAAAGCTGACTGTGTGCTGAAGATGCCCAGCACATGCTTTCCCGCCGGGCTCTTCGGCTCTGGGAGCAGAGGCCAGACGTTCGTGCACTAATCGCTGAGCTACTGGGAAGCTGAGAAGCAGCTTTGGCGAGGTTGCATTCAAATGTACTTTTAGGTATGAAACCGAGGAGTGACAGCAATAATGGTGACAGCATTGCAAAGCTGACTGTGTGCTGAAGATGCGCAGCACATGCTTTCCCTCCTGGCTCTTCGACTGTGGGAGCAGACGACAACCGTTCGTGCTCTACTCACTGTGCTGCTGGGCAGCCGAGAGCAAGCTCCGAAGAGGGTGCATTCAAATGGACCTTTAGGTATGAAAGCGAGGAGCGACAGCAATGATGGTGACACCGTTGCAAAGCTGACTGTGTGCTGAAGATGCCCAGCACATGCTTTCCCTCCTGGCTCTTCGGATCTGGGAGCAGAAGCCAGACGTTCGTGCACTAATCGCTCTGTCCCTGGGCAGCCGAGAACAAGCTTCGGAGAGGTTGCACTCAAATGGACTTTTAAGTATGAAACCGAGGAGCGACAGCAATGATGGTGACACCGTTGCAAAGCTAACTGTGTGCTGAAGATGCCCAGCACATGTTTTCCATGCTGGCTCTTCGGCTCTAAGTGCAGAGGCCAGATGTTCATGCACTAATCACTGTGGCCCTGGGCAGCCGAGAACAAGCTTCGGAGAGGTTGCACTCAAATGGACTTTTACATATGAAAGCGAGGAGCGACAGCAATGATGGTGACACCGTTGCAAAGCTGACTGTGTGCTGAAGATGCCCAGCACATGCTTTCCCTCCGGCCTCTTCGGCTCTGTGAGCAGAGGCCAGACGTTCATGCTCTACTGACTCTGCTGCTGGGCAGCCAAGAGCAACGAGCAGAGAAGTTGGATTCAAATGAACTTCTAGGTATGAAAGTGAGGAGCGACAGCAATGATGGACGGGACTGGGTCAAAGCTGACTGTGTGCAGAAGATTCAGAGCAACAGCTTTCCCCTCCTGGCTCTTCGATTGTGGGAGCAGACGGCAACTGTTCGTGCTCTACTCACTGTGCAGCTGGGCAGCCGAGAGCAAGCTCCGAAGAGGGTGCATTCAAATGGACCTTTAGGTATGACACCGAGGAGCGACAGCAATGATGGTGACACCGTTGCAAAGCTGACGGTGTGCTGAAGATGCCCAGCACATGCTTTCCCTCCTGGCTCTTCGGCTCTGGCAGCAGACGGCAACCGTTCATGCTCTACTCACTGTGCTGCTCGGCAGCCAAGAGAAAGCTCCGAAGAGGGTGCATTCAAATGGACCTTTAGGTATGAAACCGAGGAGCGACAGCAATGATGGTGACACCGTTGCAAAGCTGACTGTGTGCTGAAGATGCCCAGCACATGCTTTCCCTCCTGGCTCCTCCACTGTTCTAGCAGACGGCAACCGTTCGTGCTCTACTCACTGTGCTGCTGGGCAGCCGAGAGCAAGCTCCGAAGAGGGTGCATTCAAATGGACCTTTAGGTATGAAAGCGAGGAGCGACAGCAATGATGGTGACACCGTTGCAAAGCTGACTGTGTGCTGAAGTGCCCAGCACATGCTTTCCATCCTGGCTCTTCGGCCTCTAAGGGCAGAGGCCAGACGTTCATGCACTAATCACTGTGCCCCTGGGCAGCCGAGAACAAGCTTTGGAGACGTTGCATTCAAAATGGACTTTTACATATGAAACCGAGGAGCGACAGCAATGATGGTGACACCGTTGCAAAGCTGACTGTGTGCTGAAGATGCCCAGCACATGCTTTCCCTCAGGACTCTTCGGCTCTGGGAGCAGAGGCCAGACGTTCATGCTCTACTGACTGTGCTGCTGGGCAGCCAAGAGCAACGAGCAGAGAAGTTGGATTCAAATGAACTTCTAGGTATGAAAGTGAGGAGCGACAGCAATGATGGACGCACTGGGTCAAAGCTGACTGTGTGCAGAAGATCCAGAGCACCAGCTTTCCCTCCTGGCTCTTCGATTGTGGGAGCAGACGGCAACTGTTCGTGCTCTACTCACTGTGCAGCTGGGCAGCCGAGAGCAAGCTCCGAAGAGGGTGCATTCAAATGGACCTTAGGGTTATGGTAAGGTTTAGGGTTAGGGTTAGCGTTAGGGGTAGGGTTAGGGTTAGGGTTAGGGTTAGGGTTGGGTTAGGGTTAGGGTTAGGGTTAGGGTTACTGTTAGGGTTGCCGTCTGCTCCCACAGTCGAAGAGCCAGGAGGGAAAGCATGTGCGGGGCATCTTCAGCACACAGTCAGCTTTGCAATGCTGTCACCATTATTGCTGTCACTCCTCGGTTTCATACCTAAAAGTACATTTGAATGCAACCTCTCCAAAGCTGCTTCTCAGCTGCCCAGTAGCACAGCGATTAGTGCACGAACTTCTGGCTTCTGCTCTCAGATCCGAAGAGCCGGCAGGGAAAGCATGTGCTGGGCATCTTCAGCACACAGTCAGCTTTGCAACGGTGTCACCATCATTGCTGTCGCTCCTCGCTTTCATACCTAAAAGGTCCATTTGAATGCACCCTCTTCGGAGCTTGCTCTCGGCTGCCCAGCAGCACAGTGAGTAGAGCACGAACGGTTGCCGTCTGCTAGCACAGTGGAGGAGCCAGGTGGGAAAGCATGTGCTGGGCATCTTCAGCACACCGTCAGCTTTGCAACGGTGTCACCATCATTGCTGTCGCTCCTCGCTTTCATACCTAAAGGTCCATTTGAATGCACCCTCTTCGGAGCTTGCTCTCGGCTGCCCAGCAGCACAGTGAGTAGAGCACGAACAGTTGCCGTCTGCTCCCACAATCGAAGAGCCAGGAGGGGAAAGCTGGTGCTCTGAATCTTCTGCACACAGTCATCTTTGCAACAGTGCCTCCATCATTGCTGTCGCTCCTCACTTTTATACCGAGAAGTTCATTTGAATCCAACTTCTCTGCTCGTTGCTCTTGGCTGCCCAGCAGCACAGTGAGTAGAGCACGAACGACTGGCCTCTGCTCTCAGAGCCGAAGAGCCAGGAGGGAAAGCATGTGCTGGGCATCTTCAGCACACAGTCAGCTTTGCAACGGTGCCACCACCATTGCTGTCGCTCCTCGGTGTCATACCTAAAGGTCCATTTGAATGCACCCTCTTCGGAGCTTGCTCTCGGTTGCCCAGTAGCACAGTGAGTAGAGCACGAACGGTTGCCGTCCGCTCCCACAGTCGAAGAGCCAGGAGGGAAAGCATGTGCTGTGCATCTTCAGCACACAGTTAGCTTTGCAACGGTGTCACCATCATTGCTGTCGCTCCTCGGTTTCATACCTAAAAGTCCACTCGAATGCAACCTCTACGGAGCTTGCTCTGAACTGCCCAGTAGCACAGCGATTAGAGCACGAACGTCAGGCTTCTGCTCCCCAGATCCGAAGAGCCAGGAGGGAAAGCATGTGCTGGGCATCTTCAGCACACAGTCAGCTTTGCAACGGTGGCACCATCATTGCTGTCGCTCCTCGCTTTCATACCTAAAGGTCCATTTGAATGCACCCTCTTCGGAGCTTGCTCTCGCTGCCCAGCTGCACAGTGAGTAGAGCACGAACAGTTGCCGTCTGCTCCCAAAATCGAAGAGCCAGGAGGGAAAGCTGGTGAAAGCTTAGGGTTATGGTTAGGGTTAGGGTTAGTGTTAGGGTTAGGGGTTAGGGTTAGGGGTTAGGGTTAGGGTTAGGGTTAGGTTAGGGTAAGGGTTGGGGTTAGGGGTTAGGGTTAGGGTAGGGTTAGGGTTAGCGTTAGGGTTAGGGTTGGGTTAGGGTTAGGGTAAGGGTTAGGGTTAGGGTTAGGGTTAGGGTTGCCGTCTGCTCCCAGAGCCGAAGAGCCAGGAGGGAAAGCATGTGCTGGGCATCTTCAGCACACAGTCAGCTTTGCGACGGTGTCACCATCATTGCTGTCGCTCTTCAGTTTCATATGTAAAAGTCCATTTGAATGCAACGTCTCCAAAGCTTGTTCTTGGCTGCCCAGGGGCACAGTGATTAGTGCATGAACGTCTGGCCTCTGCTCTTACAGCCGAAGAGCCAGGATGGAAAACATGTGCTGGGCATCTTCAGCACACAGTCAGCTTTGCAACGGTGTCACCATCATTGCTGTCGCTCCTCGCTTTCATACTTAAAAGTCCATTTGAGTGCAACCTCTCGAAGCTTGTTCTCGGCTGCCCAGGGGAAGAGCGATTAGTGCACGAACGTCTGGCTTCTGCTACCAGATCCGAAGAGCCAGGAGGGAAAGCATGTGCTGGTCATCTACAGCACACAGTCAGCTTTGCAACGGTGTCACCATCACTGCTGTCGCTCCTCGCGTTCATACCTAAAGGTCCCATTTTAATGCACACCCTCTTCAGAGCTTGCTCTCGGCTGCCCAGCAGCACAGTGAGTAGAGCGCGAACGGTTGTCGTCTGCTCCCACAGTCGAAGAGCCAGGAGGGAAAGCATGTGCTGCGCATCTTCAGCACACAGTCAGCTTTGCAATGCTGTCACCATTCTTGCTGTCACTCCTCGGTTTCATACTTAAAAGTACATTTGAATGCAACCTCTCCAAAGCTGCTTCTCAGCTGCCCAGTAGCTCAGCGATTAGTGCACGAACGTCTGGCCTCTGCTCCCAGTGCCGAAGAGCCAGGAGGGAAAGCATGTGCTGGGCATCTTCAGCACACAGTCAGCTTTGCAACGGTGTCACCATCATTGCTGTCGCTCCTCGCTTTCATACCTAAAGTCCATTTGAATGCACCCTCTTCGGAGCTTGCTCTCGGCTGCCCAGCAGCACAGTGAGTAGAGCACGAACGGTTGCCGTCTGCTCCCACAGTCGAAGAGCCAGGAGGGAAAGGCATGTGCTGGGCATCTTCAGCACACAGTTAGCTTTGCAACGGTGTCACCATCATTGCTGTCGCTCCTCGCTTTCATACCTAAAAGTCCACTCGAATGCAACCTCTACGGAGCTTGCTCTGAGCTGCCAAGTAGCACAGCGATTAGAGCACGAACGTCTGGCCTCTGCTCCCAGATCCGAAGAGCCGGGAGGGAAAGCATGTGCTGGGCATCTTCAGCACACAGTCAGCTTTGCAACGGTGTCACCATCATTGCTGTCGCTCCTCGCTTTCATACCTAATCCATTTGAATGCACCCTCTTCGGAGCTTGCTCTTGGCTGCCCAGCTGCACAGTGAGTAGAGCGCGAACAGTTGCCGTCTGCTCCCACAATCGAAGAGCCAGGAGGGAAAGCTGCTGAAAGCTTAGGCTTAGGGTTAGGGTTAGGGTAAGGGTTAGGGTTAGGGGTTAGGGTTAGGGGTAGGGTTAGGGTTAGGGTTAGGGTTAGGGTTAGGGTTAGGGGTTAGGGTTAGGGTTAGGGGTAGGGTTAGGGTTAGGGTTAGGGTTAGGGTTAGGGGTAGGGTTAGGGGTAGGGTTAGGGGTAGGGTTAGGGGTAGGTTTAGGGTTAGGGTTGGGTTAGGGTTAGGGTTAGGGTTGGGGTTAGGGTTGCCGTCTGCTCCCACAGTCGAAGAGCCAGGAGGGAAAGCATGTGCGGGGCGTCTTCAGCACGCAGTTAGCTTTGGAATGCTGTCACCATTATTGCTGTCACTCCTCGGTTTCATACCTAAAAGTACATTTGAATGCAACCTCTCCAAAGCTGCTTCTCACCTGCCCAGTAGCACAGCGATTAGTGCACGAACTTCTGGCTTCTGCTCCCAGATCCGAAGAGCCGGGAGGGAAAGCATGTGCTGGGCATCTTCAGCACACAGTCAGCTTTGCAACAGTACCTCCATCATTGCTGACGCTTTTCACTTTCATACCTAGCAGTTCATTTGAATCCACTTTCTCCGCTCATTGCTCTTGGCTGTCCAGCGGCACAGTCAGTAGAGCACGAACGTCTGGCCTCTGCTCCCAGAGCCGAAGAGCCAGGAAGGAAAGCATGTGCTGGGCATCTTCAGCACACAGTCAGCTTTGCAACGGTGTCACCATCATTGCTGTCGCTCCTCGGTGTCATACCTAAAGGTCCATTTGAATGCACCCTCTTCAGAGCTTGCTCTCGGCTGCCCAGCATCACAGTGAGTAGAGCACGAACGGTTGCCGTCTGCTCCCACAGTCGAAGAGCCAGGAGGGAAAGCATGTGCTGGGCATCTTCAGCACACAGTCAGCTTTGCAACGGTGTCACCATCATTGCTGTCGCTCCTCGGTTTCATACCTAAAAGTCCACTCGAATGAAACCTCTACGGAGCTTGCTCTGAGCTGCCAAGTAGCACAGCGATTAGAGCACAAACGTCTGGCCTCTGCTCCCAGAGCCGAAGAGCCAGGAGGGAAAGCATGTGCTAAGCATCTTCAGCACACAGTCAGCTTTGCAACGGTGTCACCATCATTGCTGTCGCACCTCGCTTTCATAACTAAAGGTCCATTTGAATGCACCCTCTTCGGAGCTTGCTCTCGGCTGCCCAGCAGCACAGTGAGTAGAGCACGAACGTTTGCCGTCTGCTAGCATAGTGGAGGAGCCAGGAGGGAAAGCATGTGCTGGGCATCTTCAGCACACAGTCAGCTTTGCAACAGTGCCTCCATCATTGCTGACGCTTTTCACTTTCAAACCTAGAAGTTCATTTGAATCCTCCTTCTCCGCTCATTGCTCTTGGCTGTCCAGCGGCACAGTCAGTAGAGCACGAACGTCTGGCCTCTGCTCCCAGAGCCGAAGAGCCAGGAAGGAAAGCATGTGCTGGGCATCTTCAGCACACAGTCAGCTTTGCAACGGTGTCACCATCATTGCTGTCGCTCCTCGCTTTCATACCTAAAGGTCCATTTGAATGCACCCTCTTCGGAGCTTGCTCTCGGCTGCCCAGCAGCACAGTGAGTAGAGCACGAACGGTTGCCGTCTGCTCCCACAGTCGAAGAGCCGGGAGGGTAAACATGTGCTGGGCATTTCAGCACACAGTCAGCTTTGCAACGGTGTCACCATCATTGCTGTAGCTCCTCGGTGTCATACCTAAAGGTCCATTTGAATGCACCCTCTTCAGAGCTTGCTCTCGGCTGCCCAGCAGCACAGTGAGTAGAGCACGAACGGTTGCCTTCTGCTCCCACAGTCGAAGAGCCAGGAGGGAAAGGATGTGCTGGGCATCTTCAGCACACAGTCATCTTTGCAACTGTGTCACCATCATTGCTGTCGCTCCTCGGTTTCATACCTAAAAGTCCACTCGAATGCAACCTCTACGGAGCTTGCTCTGAGCTGCCAAGTAGCACAGCGATTAGAGCACGAACGTCTGGCCTTTGCTCTTAGAGCCGAAGAGCCAGGATGGAAAACATGTGCTGGGCATCTTCAGCACACAGTCAGCTTTGCAACGGTGTCACCATCATTGCTGTCGCTCCTCGCTTTCATACTTAAAAGTCCATTTGAGTGCAACCTCTCCGAAGCTTGTTCTCGACTGCCCAGGGGCAGAGCGATTAGTGCACGAACGTCTGGCTTCTGCTCCCAGATCCGAAGAGCCAGGAGGGAAAGCATGTGCTGGGCATCTTCAGCACACAGTCAGCTTTGCAACGGTGTCACCATCATTGCTGTCGCTCCTCGCTTTCATACCTAAAGGTCCATTTGAATGCACCCTAGTTGGAGCTTGCTCTCGGCTGCCCAGCTGCACAGTGAGTAGAGCACGAACAGTTGCCGTCTGCTCCCACAATCAAAGAGCCAGGAGGGAAAGCTGGTGAAAGCTTAGGGTTAGGGTTAGGGTTAGGGTTAGGGTTATGGTAAGGTTTAGGGTTAGGGTTAGGGTTAGGGTTAGGGTTAGTGTTAGGGTTAGGGTTGCCGTCTGCTCCCACAGTCGAAGAGCCAGGAAGGAAAGCATGTGCTGGGCATCTTCAGCACACAGTCAGCTTTGCAACGGTGTCACCATCATTGCTGTCGCTCCTCGGTGTCATACCTAAAGGTCCATTTGAATGCACCCTCTTCAGAGCTTGCTCTCGGCTGCCCAGCATCACAGTGAGTAGAGCACGAACGGTTGCCGTCTGCTCCCACAGTCGAAGAGCCAGGAGGGAAAGCATGTGCTGGGCATCTTCAGCACACAGTCAGCTTTGCAACGGTGTCACCATCATTGCTGTCGCTCCTCGGTTTCATACCTAAAAGTCCACTCGAATGAAACCTCTACGGAGCTTGCTCTGAGCTGCCAAGTAGCACAGCGATTAGAGCACAAACGTCTGGCCTCTGCTCCCAGAGCCGAAGAGCCAGGAGGGAAAGCATGTGCTAAGCATCTTCAGCACACAGTCAGCTTTGCAACGGTGTCACCATCATTGCTGTCGCACCTCGCTTTCATAACTAAAGGTCCATTTGAATGCACCCTCTTCGGAGCTTGCTCTCGGCTGCCCAGCAGCACAGTGAGTAGAGCACGAACGTTTGCCGTCTGCTAGCATAGTGGAGGAGCCAGGAGGGAAAGCATGTGCTGGGCATCTTCAGCACACAGTCAGCTTTGCAACAGTGCCTCCATCATTGCTGACGCTTTTCACTTTCAAACCTAGAAGTTCATTTGAATCCTCCTTCTCCGCTCATTGCTCTTGGCTGTCCAGCGGCACAGTCAGTAGAGCACGAACGTCTGGCCTCTGCTCCCAGAGCCGAAGAGCCAGGAAGGAAAGCATGTGCTGGCATCTTCAGCACACAGTCAGCTTTGCAACGGTGTCACCATCATTGCTGTCGCTCCTCGCTTTCATACCTAAAGGTCCATTTGAATGCACCCTCTTCGGAGCTTGCTCTCGGCTGCCCAGCAGCACAGTGAGTAGAGCACGAACGGTTGCCGTCTGCTCCCACAGTCGAAGAGCCGGGAGGGTAAACATGTGCTGGGCATTTCAGCACACAGTCAGCTTTGCAACGGTGTCACCATCATTGCTGTAGCTCCTCGGTGTCATACCTAAAGGTCCATTTGAATGCACCCTCTTCAGAGCTTGCTCTCGGCTGCCCAGCAGCACAGTGAGTAGAGCACGAACGGTTGCCTTCTGCTCCCACAGTCGAAGAGCCAGGAGGGAAAGGATGTGCTGGGCATCTTCAGCACACAGTCATCTTTGCAACTGTGTCACCATCATTGCTGTCGCTCCTCGGTTTCATACCTAAAAGTCCACTCGAATGCAACCTCTACGGAGCTTGCTCTGAGCTGCCAAGTAGCACAGCGATTAGAGCACGAACGTCTGGCCTTTGCTCTTAGAGCCGAAGAGCCAGGATGGAAAACATGTGCTGGGCATCTTCAGCACACAGTCAGCTTTGCAACGGTGTCACCATCATTGCTGTCGCTCCTCGCTTTCATACTTAAAAGTCCATTTGAGTGCAACCTCTCCGAAGCTTGTTCTCGACTGCCCAGGGGCAGAGCGATTAGTGCACGAACGTCTGGCTTCTGCTCCCAGATCCGAAGAGCCAGGAGGGAAAGCATGTGCTGGGCATCTTCAGCACACAGTCAGCTTTGCAACGGTGTCACCATCATTGCTGTCGCTCCTCGCTTTCATACCTAAAGGTCCATTTGAATGCACCCTAGTTGGAGCTTGCTCTCGGCTGCCCAGCTGCACAGTGAGTAGAGCACGAACAGTTGCCGTCTGCTCCCACAATCAAAGAGCCAGGAGGGAAAGCTGGTGAAAGCTTAGGGTTAGGGTTAGGGTTAGGGTTAGGGTTATGGTTAGGTTTAGGGTTAGGGTTAGGGTTAGGGTTAGGGTTAGTGTTAGGGTTAGGGTTGCCGTCTGCTCCCACAGTCGAAGAGCCAGGAGGGAAAGCAGGTGCTGGGCATCTTCAGCACACAGTCAGCTTTGCAACGGTGTCACCATCATTGCTGTCGCTCCTCGCTTTCCACTCGAATGCAACCTCTACGGAGCTTGCTCTGAGCTGCCAAGTAGCACAGCGATTAGAGCACGAACGTCTGGCCTCTGCTCCCAGAGCCGAAGAGCCAGGAGGGAAAGCATGTGCTGGGCATCTTCAGCAAACAGTCAGCTTTGCAACGGTGTCACCATCATTGCTGTCGCTCCTCGGTTTCATACTTAAAAGTCCATTTGAGTGCAACCTCTGCGAAGCTTGTTCTTGGCTGCCCAGGGGCAGAACGATTAGTGCACGAACGTCTGGCTTCTGCTCCCAGATCCGAAGAGCCCGGAGGGAAAGCATGTGCTGGGCATCTTCAGCACACAGTCAGCTTTGCAACGGTGTCACCATCATTGCTGTCGCTCCTCGCTTTCATACCTAAAGGTCCATTTGAATGCACCCTCTTCGGAGCTTGCTCTCGGCTGCCCAGCAGCAGAGTGAGTAGAGCACGAACAGTTGTCGTCTGCTCCCACAATCGAAGAGCCAGGAGGGAAAGCTGGTGAAAGCTTAGGGTTAGGGTTAGGTTTAGAGTTAGGGGTTAGGGGTTAGGGTTAGGGTTAGGGTTAGGGGTTAGGGTTAGGGTTAGGGTTAGGGGTTAGGGTTAGGGTTAGGGGTAGGGTTAGGTTTAGGGTTAGGGCTGGGTTGGGGTTAGGGTTAGAGTTAGGGTTAGGGTTAGGTTTGCCGTCTGCGCCCACAGTTGAAGAGCCAGGAGGGAAAGCATGTGCGGGGCATCTTCAGCACACAGTCAGCTTTGCAATGCTGTCACCGTTATTGCTGTCACTCCTCGGTTTCAAACCTAAAAGTACATTTGAATGCAACCTCTCCAAAGCTGCTTCTCAGCTGCCCAGTAGCACAGTGATTAGTGCACGAACTTCTGGCTTCTGCTCCCAGATCCGAAGAGCCGGGAGGGAAAGAATGTGCTGGGCATCTTCTGCACACAGTCAGCTTTGCAACGGTGTCACCATCATTGCTGTTGCTCCTCGCTTTCATACCTAAAGGTCCATTTGAATGCCCCCTCTTCGGAGCTTGCTCTCGGCTGCCCAGCAGCACAGTGAGTAGAGCACGAACAGTTGCCGTCTGCTAGCACAGTGGAGGAGCCAGGAGGGAAAGCATGTGCGGGGCATCTTCAGCACACAGTCAGCTTTTCAACAGTGCCTCCATCATTGCTGACGCTTTTCACTTTCATACCTAGAAGTTCATTTGAATCCACCTTCTCCGCTCATTGCTCTTGGCTGTCCAGCGGCACAGTCAGTAGAGCACGAACGTCTGGCCTCTGCTCCCAGAGCCGAAGAGCCAGGAAGGAAAGCATGTGCTGGGCATCTTCAGCACACAGTCAGCTTTGCAACGGTGTCACCATCATTGCTGTCGCTCCTCGCTTTCATACCTAAAGGTCCATTTGAATGCACCCTCTTCGGAGCTTGCTCACGGCTGCCCAGCAGCACAGTGAGTAGAGCACGAACGGTTGCCGTCTGCTGCCAGAACCCAAGAGCCAGGAGGGAAAGCATGTGCTGGGCATCTTCAGCACACAGTCAGCTTTGCAACGGTGTCACCATCATTGCTGTCGCTTCTCGGTGTCATACCTAAAGGTCCATTTGAATGCACGCTATTCGGAGCTTGCTCTCGGCTGCCCAGCCGCGCAGTGAGTAGAGCACGAACAGGTGCCGTCTGCTCCCACAATCGAAGAGCCAGGAGGGAAAGCTGGTGCTCTGAATCTTCTGCACACAGTCAGCTTTGACCCAGAGCGTCCATCATTGCTGTCGCTCCTCACTATCATGCCTAGAAGATCATTTGAATCCAACTTCTCTGCTCGTTGCTCTTGGCTGCCCAGCAGCACAGTCAGCAGAGCATGAACGTCTGGCCTCTGCACCCAGAGCCGAAGAGCCCGGAGGGAAAGCATGTGCTGGGCATCTTCAGCACACAGTCAGCTTTGCAACGGTGTCACCATCATTGCTGTTGCTCCTCGGTTTCATACTTAAAAGTCCATTTGAGTGCAACCTCTCCGAAGCTTGTTCTCGGCTGCCCAGGGGCAGAGCGATTAGTGCATGAACGTCTGGCTTCTGCTCCCAGATCTGAAGAGCCAGGAGGGAAAGCATGTGCTGGGCATCTTCAGCACACAGTCAGCTTTGCAACGGTGTCACCATTATTGCTGTCACTCCTCGGTTTCATACCTAAAAGTACATTTGAATGCAACCTCTCCAAAGGTGCTTCTCAGCTGCCCAGTAGCTCAGCGATTAGTGCACGAACATCTGGCCTCTGCTCCCAGAGCCGAAGAGCCGGGAGGGAAAGCATGTGCTGGGTATCTTCAGCACACAGTCAGCTTTGCAACGGTGTCACCATCATTGCTGTCGCTCCTCGCTTTCATACCTAAAGGTCCATTTGAATGCACCCTCTTCGGAGCTTGCTCTTGGCTGCCCAGCAGCACAGTGAGTAGAGCACGAACGGTTGCCGTCTGCTCCCACAGTCGAAGAGCCAGGAGGGAAAGCATGTGCTCGGCATCTTCAGCACACAGTCAGCTTTGCAACGGTGTCACCATCATTGCTGTCGCTCCTCGGTGTCATACCTAAACGTCCATTTGAATGCACCCTCTTCAGAGCTTGCTCTCGGCTGCCCAGCAGCACAGTGCGTTGAGCACGGACAGTTGCCGTCTGCTCCCACAATCGAAGAGCCAGGGGGGAAAGCTGGTGCCTCGAATCTTCTGCACACAGTCAGCGTTGCAACAGTGCCTCCATCATTGCTGTCTCTCCTCACTTTCATACCTAGAAGTTCATTTGAATCCAACTTCTCTGCTCGTTGCTCTTGGCTGCCCAGCAGCACAGTCAGTAGTGCACGAATGTCTGGCCTCTGCTCTCAGAGCCGAAGAGCCAGGAGGGAAAGCATGTGCTGGGCATCTTCAGCACACAGTCAGCTTTGCAACGGTGTCACCATCATTGCTGTCGCTCCTCGCTTTCATACCTAAAATTCCACTCGAATGCAACCTCTACGGAGCTTGCTCTGAGCTGCCAAGTAGCACAGCGATTAGAGCACGAACGTCTGGCCTCTGCTCCCAGAGCCGAAGAGCCAGGAGGGAAAGCATGTGCTGGGCATCATCAGCACACAGTCAGCTTTGCAACGGTGTCACCATCATTGCTGTCGCTCCTCGCTTTCATACTTAAAAGTCCATTTGAGTGCAACCTCTCCGAAGCTTGTTCTCGGCTGCCCAGGGGCAGAACGATTAGTGCACGAACGTCTGGCTTCTGCTCCCAGATCCGAAGAGCCAGGAGGGAAAGCATGTGCTGGGCATCTTCAGCACACAGTCAGCTTTGCAACGGTGTCACCATCATTGCTGTCGCTCCTCGCTTTCATACCTAAAGGTCCATTTGAATGCACCCTCTTCGGAGCTTGCTCTCGGCTGCCCGGCTGCACAGTGAGTAGAGCACGAACAGTTGCCGTCTGCTCCCACAATCGAAGAGCCAGGAGGGAAAGCTGGTGAAAGCTTAGGGTTAGGGTTAGGGTTAGGGTTAGGGTTAGGGTTAGGGTTAGGGGTTAGGGTTAGGGGTTAGAGTTGGGGTTAGGGTTAGGTTTGGGTTAGGGGTTAGGGTCAGGGTTAGGGTTATGGTTAGGTTTAGGGTTAGGGTTAGGGTTAGGGTTAGGGGTAGGGGTAGGGTTATGGTTAGTGCTGTACTCACTGTGCTGCTGGTCAGCTGAGAGAGAGCAGCTGAGAATTTGGATTCAAATGGACATTTAGGTATGAAACCGAGGAGAGACTGCAATGATGGTGACACCGTTGCAAAGCTGACTGTGTGCTGAAGGGGCCCAGCACTAGATTTCCCTGCTGGTCCTTCTGCTGTGGGAGCAGATGCCACTGTTCATTCTGTACTTATTGTGTTGCTGCGCAGCAGAGAGCAGCCTCTGGACTGATTCCATTCAAATGCTTTTCCTGTATGAATGTGAGCAGTGAAAGCAACGATGGAGGCACTAATGTAAAGGTGATTGTGTGCTGAACAGGTCCAGCACCAGCTTTCAATCCTGGCTCTTCTGCTGTCGGAGCAGAGGCCTAACGTTCGTGCTGTACTCACTGTGCTGCTGGGCAGCTGAGAGACACCACCTGAGAATTTGGATTCAAATGGACTTTTAGGTATGAAACCGAGGAGAGACTGCAATGATGGAGACCCCTTTGCAAAGCTGACTGTGTGCTGGAGAGCCCCAGCACTAGCTTTCCCTGCTCGTCCTTCTGCTGTGGGAGCAGATGCCACTTCATTTTGTGCTGACAGTGTTGCTGCGCAGCAGAGAGCAGGCTCTGGACTGATTCCATTCAAATGCTTTTCCTGTATGAAAGTGAGCAGTGAAAGCAACGATGGAGGCACCAATGTAAAGGTGATTGCGTGCTGAACAGGTCCAGCACCAGCTTTCAATCCTGGCTCTTCTGCTGTGGGAGCAGAGGCCAAACGTTCGTGCTGTACTCACTGTGCTGCTGGGCAGCTGAGAGGGACCACCTGAAAATTTGGATTCAAATGGACTTTTAGGTATGAAACCGAGGAGAGACTGCAATGATGGTGACACCGTTGCTAAGCTGATTGTGTGCTGAAGAGGCCCAGCACTAGCTTTCCCTGCTGGTCCTTCTGCCGTGGGAGGAGATGCCACTGTTCATTGTGTGCTGACTGTGTTGCTTCGCAGCAGAGAGCAGGCTCTGGACTGATTCCATTCAAATGCTTTTCCTGTATGAAAGTGAGCAGTGAAAGCAAGGATGGAGGCACCAATGTAAAGGTGATTGTGTGCTGAACAGGTCCAGCACCAGCTTTCAATCCTGGCTCTTCTGCTGTGGGAGCAGAGGCCAAACGTTCGTGCTGTACTCACTGTGCTGCTGGGCAGCTGAGAGAGACCACCTGAGAATTTGGATTCAAATGGACTTTTAGGTATGAAACCGAGGAGGGACTGCAATGATGGTGACACCGTTGCAAAGCTGCTTGTGTGCTGAAGAGGCCCAGCACTAGCTTTCCCTGCTGGTCCTTCTGCCGTGGGAGCAGATGCCACTGTTCTTTCTGTGCTGACTGTGTTGCCGCGCAGCAGAGAGCAGCCTCTGGACTGATTCCTTTCAAATGCTTTTCCTGTATGAAAGTGAGCAGTGAAATCAGCGATGGAGGCACCAATGTAAAGGTGATTGTGTGCTGAACAGGTCCAGCACCAGCTTTCAATCCTGGCTCTTCTGCTGTGGGAGCAGAGGCCAAACGTTCGTGCTGTACTCACTGTGCTGCTGGGCAGCTGAGAGAGACCACCTGAGAATTTGGATTCAAATGGACTTTTAGGTATGAAACCGAGGAGAGACTACAATGATGTTGACCCCGTTGCAAAGCTGCTTGTGTGCTGAAGAGGCCCAGCACTAGCATTCCCTCCTCGTCCTTCTGCTGTGGGAGCAGATGCCACTGTTCATTCTGTGTTGACTTTGTTGCTGCGCAGCAGAGAGAAGGCTCTGGACTGATTCCATTCAAATGCTTTTCCTGTATGAAAGTGAGCAGTGAAAGCAACGACGGAGGCACCAATGTAAAGGTGATTGTGTGCTGAACAGGTCCAGCACTAACTTTCAATCCTGGCTCTTCTGCTGTGGGAGCAGAGGCCAAACGTTCGTGCTGTACTCACTGTGCTGCTGGGCAGCTGAGAGAGACCACCTGAGAATTTGGATTCAAATGGTCTTTTAGGTATGAAACCGAGGAGAGACTGCAATGATGGTGACACCGTTGCAAAGCTGCTTGTGTGCTGAAGAGGCCCAGCACTAGCTTTCCCTGCTGGTCCTTCTGCCAAGGGAGGAGATGCCACTGTTCATTGTGTGCTGACTGTGTTGCTTCGCAGCAGAGAGCAGGCTCTGGACTGATTCCATTCAAATGCTTTTCCTGTATGAAAGTGAGCAGTGAAAGCAACGATGGAGGCACCAATGTAAAGGTGATTGTGTGCTGAACAGGTCCAGCACCAGCTTTCAATCCTGGCTCTTCTGCTGTGGGAGCAGCGGCCAAACGTTCGTGCTGTACTCACTGTGCTGCTGGGCAGCTGAGAGAGACCACCTGAGAATTTGGATTCAAATGGACTTTTAGGTATGAACCCGAGGAGAGACTGCAATGATGGTGACACCGTTGCAAAGCTGCTTGTGTGCTGAAGAGGCCCAGCACTAGCATTCCCTCCTGGTCCTTCTGCTGTGGGAGCAGATGCCACTGTTCATTCTGCGCTGACTGCGTTCCTGCGCAGCAGAGAGCAGCCTCTGGACTGATTCCATTCAAACGCTTTTCCTGTATGAAAGTGAGCAGTGAAAGCAACGATGGAGGCACCAATGTAAAGGTGATTGTGTGCTGAACAGGTCCAGCACCAGCTTTCAATCCTGGCTCTTCTGCTGTGGGAGCAGAGGCCAAACGTTCGTGCTGTACTCACTGTGCTGCTGGGCAGCTGAGAGAGACCACCTGAGAATTTGGATTCAAATGGACTTTTAGGTATGAAACCGAGGAGAGACTGCAATGATGGTGACCCCGTTGCAAAGCTGCTTGTGTGCTGAGGAGGCCCAGCAGTATCTTTCCCTGCTGGTCCTTCTGCCGTGGGAGGAGATGCCACTGTTCATTGTGTGCTGACTGTGTTGCTTCGCAGCAGAGAGCAGGCTCTGGACTGATTCCATTCAAATGCTTTTCCTGTATGAAAGTGAGCAGTGAAAGCAAGGATGGAGGCACCAATGTAAAGGTGATTGTTTGCTGAACAGGTCCAGCACCAGCTTTCAATCCTGGCTCTTCTGCTGTGGGAGCAGAGGCCAAACGTTCGTGCTGTACTCACTGTGCTGCTGGGCAGCTGAGAGAGACCACCTGAGAATTTGGATTCAAATGGACTTTTAGGTATGAAACCGAGGAGGGACTGCAATGATGGTGACACCGTTGCAAAGCTGCTTGTGTGCTGAAGAGGCCCAGCACTAGCTTTCCCTGCTGGTCCTTCTGCCGTGGGAGCAGATGCCACTGTTCTTTCTGTGCTGACTGTGTTGCCGCGCAGCAGAGAGCAGCCTCTGGACTGATTCCTTTCAAATGCTTTTCCTGTATGAAAGTGAGCAGTGAAATCAGCGATGGAGGCACCGATGTAAAGGTGATTGTGTGCTGAACAGGTCCAGCACCAGCTTTCAATCCTGGCTCTTCTGCTGTGGGAGCGGAGGCCAAACGTTCGTGCTGTACTCACTGTGCTGCTGGGCAGCTGAGAGAGACCACCTGAGAGTTTGGATTCAAATGGAATTATAGGGATGAAACCAAGGAGAGACTGCAATGATGGTGACACCGTACCAAAGCTGCTGGTGTGCTGAAGAGGCCCAGCACTAGCTTTCCCTGCTGGTGCTTCTGCCGTGGGAGCAGATACCCCTATTCATTCTGTGCTGTGTTGCTGCCAGCAGAGAGCAGGCTGTGAACTGATTCCATTCAAATGCTTTTCCTGTATGAGTGTTAGCAGTGAAAGCAACGATGGAGGCACCAATGTAAAGGTGATTGTGTGCTGAACAGGTCCAGCACCAGCTTTCAATCCTTGCTCTTCTGCTGTGGGAGCAGATGCCAAACGTTCGTGCTGTACTCACTGTGCTGCTGGGCAGCTGAGAGACACCACCTGAGAATTTGGATTCAAATGGACTTTTAGGTATGAAACCGAGGAGAGACTGCAATGATGGTGACCCCGTTGCAAAGCTGCTTGTGTGCTGAAGAGGCCCAGCACTAGCTTTCCCTGATGATCCTTCTCCCGTGTGAGCAGATGCCACTGTTCATTCTGTGCTGACTGTGTTGCTGCGCAGCAGAGAGCAGCCTCTGGACTGATTCCATTGAAATGCTTTTCCTGTATGAAAGTGAGCAGTGAAAGCAACGATTAATGCACCAATGTAAAGGTGATTGTGTGCTGAACAGGTCCAGCACCAGCTTTTAATGCTGGCTCTTCTGCTGTGGGAGCAGAGGCCAAATGTTCGTGCTGTACTAACTGTGCTGCTGGGCAGCTGAGAGACACCACCTGAGAATTTGGATTCAAATGGACTTTTAGGTATGAACCCGAGGAGAGACTGCAATGATGGTGACACCGTTGCAAAGCTGCTTGTGTGCTGAAGAGGCCCAGCACTAACTTTCCCTGATGATCCTTCTGCCGTGTGAGCGCATGCCACTGTTCATTCTGTGCTGTGTTGCTGCCAGCAGGGAGCAGGCTCTGGACTGATTCCATTCAAAGGCTTTTCCTGTATGAAAGTGAGCAGTGAAAGCAACGATGGAGGCACCAATGTAAAGGGGATTGTGTGCTGAACAGGTCCAGCACCAGCTTTCAATCCTGGCTCTTCTGCTGTGGGAGCAGAGGCCAAACGTTCGTGCTGTACTCACTGTGCTGCTGGGCAGCTGAGAGACACCACCTGAGAATTTGGATTCAAATGGACTTTTAGGTATGAAACCGAGGAGAGACTGCAATGATGGTGACCCCGTTGCAAAGCTGCTTGTGTGCTGAAGAGACACAGCCCTAGCTTTCCCTGCTGGTCCTTCTGCCGTGTGAGCAGATGCCACTGTTCATTCTGGGCTGTGTTGCTGACAGCAGGGAGCAGGCTCTGGACTGATTCTATTCAAATGCTTTTCCTGTATGAAAGTGAGCAGTGAAAGCAACGATGGAGGCACCAATGTAAAGGTGATTGTGTGCTGAACAGGTCCAGCACACGCTTTCAATCCTAGCTCTTCTGCTGTGGGAGCAGAGGCCAAATGTTCATGCTGTACTCACTGTGCTGCTGGGCAGCAGAGAGACACCACCTGAGAATTCGGATTCAAATGGACTTTTAGGTATGAAACCGAGGAGAGACTGCAATGATGGTGACACCGTTGCAAAGCTGCTTGTGTGCTGAAGAAGCCCAGCACTAGCTTTTACTGCTGGTCCTTCTGCGGTGCTAGCAGAGTCCACTGTTCATTCTGTGCTGACTGTGTTGCTGCGCAGCAGAGAGCAGGCTCTGGACTGATTCCATTCAAATGCTTTTCCTGTATTAATGTGAGCAGTGAAAGCAACGATGGAGGCACCAATGTAAAGGTGATTGTGTGCTGAACAGGTCCAGCACAAGCTTTCAATCCTGGCTCTTCTGCTGTGGGAGCAGAGGCCAAACGTTGGTGCTGTACTCACTGTGCTGCTGGGCAGCTGAGAGAGACCACCTGAGAATTTGGATTCAAATGGACTTTTAGGTATGAAACCGAGGAGAGACTGCAATGATGGTGACACCGTTGCAAAGCTGCTTGTGTGCTGAAGAGGCCCAGCACTAGCTTTCCCTGCTGGTCCTACTTCTGTGGGAGCAGATGCCACTCTTCATTCTGTGCTGATTGTGTTGCTGCGCAGCACAGAGCAGGCTCTGGACTGATTCCATTCAAATGCTTTTCCTGTATGAAAATGAGCAGTGAAAGCAACGATGGAGGCACCAATGTAAAGGTGATTGTGTGCTGAACAGGTCCAGCACCAGCTTTCAATCCTGGCTCTTCTGCTGTGGGAGCAGTGGCCAAACGTTCGTGCTGTACTAACTGTGCTGCTGGGCACCTGAGAGGCACCACCTGAGAATTTGGATTCAAATGGACTTTTAGGTATGAAACCGAGGAGAGACTGCAATGATGTTGACCCCGTTGCAAAGCTGCTTGTGTGCTGAAGAGACACAGCCCTAGCTTTCCCTGCTGGTCCTTCTGCCGTGTGAGCAGATGCCACTGTTCATTCTGTGCTGTGTTGCTGCCAGCAGAGAGCAGGCTCTGGACTGATTCTATTCAAATGCTTTTCCTGTATGAGTGTTAGCAGTGAAAGCAACGATGGAGGCACCAATGTAAAGGTGATTGTGTGCTGAACAGGTCCAGCACCAGCTTTCAATCCTGGCTCTTCTGCTGTGGGAGCAGAGGCCAAACGTTCGTGCTGTACTCACTGTGCTGCTGGGCAGCTGAGAGAGACCACCTGAGAATTTGAATTCAAATGGACTTTTAAGTATGAAACCGAGGAGAGACTGCAATGATGGTGACACCGTTGCAAAGCTGCTTGTGTGCTGAAGAGGCCCAGCACTAGCTTTCCCTGCTGATCCTTCTGCCGTGTGAGCAGATGCCACTCTTCATTCAGTGCTGATTGTGTTGCTGTGCAGCACAGAGCAGGCTCTGGACTGATTCCATTCAAATGCTTTTCCTGTATGAAAGTGAGCAGTGAAAGCAACGATGGAGGCACCAATGTAAAGGGGATTGTGTGCTGAACAGGCCCAGCACCAGCTTTCAATCCTGGCTCTTCTGCTGTGGGAGCAGTGGCCAAACTTTCGTGCTGTACTCACTGTGCTGCTGGGCAGCTGAGAGAGACCACCTGAGAATTTGGATTCAAATGGACTTTTAGGTATGAAACCGAGGAGAGACTGCAATGATGGTGACCCCGTTGCAAAGCTGCTTCTGTGCTGAAGAAGCAGAGCACTAGCTTTCCCTGCTGGTCCTTCTGCCGTGTGAGCAGATGCCACTGTTCATTCTGTGCTGACTGTGTTGCTGCGCAGCAGAGGGCAGGCTCTGGACTTATTCCATTCAAATCCTTTTCCTGTATGAAAGTGAGCAGTGAAAACAACGATGGATGCACCAATACATCCAGTACAGCTGCCCAGTACCAAAGTGAGTTCAGCACGAACGTTTGGCCTCTGCTCCCACAACAGAAGAGCCAGGATTGAAAGCTGGTGCTGGACCTGTTCAGCACACAATCACCTTTACATTGGTACATCCATCGTTGCTTTCACTGCTCACTTTCATACAGGAAAAGCATTTGTATAGAATCAGTCCAGAGCCTGCTCTCTGCTGCGCAGCAACACAGCACAGAATGAACAGTGGCATCTGCTCCCACAGCAGAAGGACCACCAGGGAAAGCTAGTGCTTGGCCTCCTCAGCACACAAGCAGCTTTTCAACGGTGTCACCATCATTGCAGTCTCTCCTCGGTTTCATACCTAAAAGTCCATTTGAATCCAAATTCTCAGGTGGTCTCTCTCAGCTGCCCAGCAGCACAGTGAGTACAGCACGAACGTTTGGCCTCTGCTCCCACAGCAGAAGAGCCAGGATTGAAAGCTGGTGCTGGGCCTGTTCAGCACACAATCCCCTTTACATCGGTGCCTCCATCGTTGCTTTCACTGCTCACTTTCATACAGGAAAAGCATTTGAATGGTATCAGTCCAGAGCCTGCATTCTGCTACTCAGCCAGAGAGTCATCACAGAATGAACAGTGGCATCTGCTCCCACAGCACAGGGGCCAGCAGGGAAAGCTGGTGCTGGGCCTCTTCCGCACACAGTCAGCTTTACAACGGTGTCACCATCATTGCAGTCTCTCCTCGGTTTCATACCTAAAAGTCCATTTGAATCCAAATTCTCAGGTGGTCATTCACAGCAGCCCAGCAGCACAGTGAGTACAGCACGAACGTTTGGCCTCTGCTCCCACAGCAGAAGAGCCAGGATTGAAAGCTGGTGCTGGACCTGTTCAGTACACAATCACCTTTGCATCGGTGCCTCCATCATTGCTTTCACTGCTCACTTTCATACAGGAAAAGCATTTGAATGGAATCAGTCCAGAGCCTGCTCTCTGCTGCGCAGCAACACAGTCAGCACAGAATGAACAGTGGCATCTGCTCCTAAAGCAGAAGGACCAGCAGGGAAAGCTGGTGCTGGGCCTCTTCAGCACACAGTCAGCTTTGCAACGGTGTCACCATCATTGCAGTCTCTCCTCGGTTTCATACCTAAAAGTCCATTTGAATCCAAATTCTCAGGTGGTCTCTGTCAGCTGCCCAGCAGCACAGTGAGTACAGCACGAACGTTTGGCCTCTGCTCCCACAGCTGAAGAGGCAGGAGGGAAAGCTGGTGCTGGGCCTGTTCAGTACACAATCACCTTTGCATCGCTGCCTCCATCATTGCTTTCACTGCTCACTTTCATACAGGAAAAGCATTTGAATGGAATCAGTTCCTAACCTGCTCTCTGCTGCGCAGCAACACAGTCAGCACAGCATGAACTGTGGCATCTGCTCCCACAGCAGAAGGACCAGCAGGAAAGGTAGTGCTTGGCCTCTTCAGCACACAGTCAGCTTTGCAACGGTGTCACCATCATTGCAGTCTCTCCTCGGTTTCATACCTAAAAGTCCATTTGAATCCAAATTCTCAGGTGGTGTCTCTCAGCTGCCCAGCAGCACAGTGAGTACAGCACGAACGTTTGGCCTCTGTTCCCACAGCAGAAGAGCCAGCATTGAAAGCTGGTGCTGGGCCTGTTCAGCACACAATCACCTCTGCATCGGTGCCTCCATCATTGCTTTCACTGCTCATTTTCATGCAGAAACATTGTGTAGTCTGCCTGGAGCCCGGATCAGGGATATCACCATGGCGCTCCCCTACCTGGTGCGCCCAACAGACTATTACCCGCTGCTGGTCTTCCAGACAGGTGGGGAGGAAGCTGCTTCCCGCAGTCTGAGGGGGATGAAGAAAGACTACGGGGCCTTGGGCGGATGGTGAAAGAGTCTGGGGCTCAAGTGATCTTCTCCTCTCTCCTTCCATCTTCCACTGATGTGGGAAGGAATGGGAAGATTCAGTTCATGAACAATTGGCTTCGAGACTGGTGCTACAGGCAGGGCTTTGGATTCTTTGATAACGGCTGGTTTTATAGGGCACCAGTCTGGACAATGACTAGTGAGAAAGGTTTGTCTCACAGAGGGAAAAGGATGCTGGGGCACGAATTAGCAGGGCTCATTTGGAGAGCTTTAAACTAGATTCGAAGGGGGATCGGCTTGTAGCTGGGCTTGCCCCAGTGGGGCAGCGCTCCAGAATTAATGAAGACTGGGAGGCCTCCTACAATCCTAGGGTGAAATCGGTGTGCTCAGCTCACTCCCTGAAATGCCTGTACACCAATGCGCGCAGCATGGGAAATAAGCAGGAGGAGTTGGAAACCTGTGTTAAGTCAGGAGATTATGATCTGGTGGCAATTACAGAGACGTGGTGGGACAGCTCACATGACTGGAATATAGTCATGGAAGGCTATGTCCTTTTCAGGAAAGACAGGCCAGCCAGGCGGGGTGGTGGGGTTGCTCTTTATGTGCGGGAGGAACTACAGTGCACCAAGTTCTGTCCAGGGACAGATGATGAGCGAGTTGAGAGTCTGTGGGTGAGAATTAAGGGGCAGGCTGCAGGGGGGATACTGTTGTAGGTGTCTGTTACAGACCACCGGATCAGGGTGAGGAAGTTGACGAGGCCTTCTACAGGCAGCTGAGAGCGGCCTCACAGTCACAGGCTGTGGTCATCGTGGGGGATTTTAACTTCCCTGATGTTTGCTGGAAGGACCACTCGGCAACCCAGCCGCAGTCCAGGAGGTTCCTCCAGTGTATGGATGAGAACTTCCTCCTGCAAATGGTGGATGAGCCAACCAGGAGAGGAGCGCTGCTGGATCTCATCCTCACTAACAAGGAGGATCTGGTCGAAGCAGTAAGGGTTGAGGGCTGCCTTGGTTGCAGCGACCACGAGATGGTGGAGTTCAGGATCTTGTGTGGCAGGACTAGTAGAATACCAAGTAGAATTGCAACCCTGGACTTTAGCAGGGCAAACTTTGGCCTTTTCAAGCAATTGCTAGGGGAAATCCCATGGGCAGGGCTGCTTGAAGGTAAAGGGGCCCAAGATAGTTGGTTGACATTCAAGGACTGCTTTTTCCGTGCTCAAGATCGGAGCATCCCGACACGTAGGAAGTCAAGGAAGAGGGCCAAGAGACCTGCGTGGCTAAATAGGGAATTGCTGGGTATGCTCAAGGGGAAGAGGAGAGTTTACAGGTCATGGAAGGAGGGGCTGGCCACTTGGGAGGAATATAAGGCTGCTGCTAGAGGATGTAGGAAGGCAGCTAGGAGGACTAAGGCATCCTTAGAATTAAACCTGGCAAGAAGGGTCAAGGACAGCAAAATGAGCTTTTTTAAATACATGGCAGACAAAACTAACACCAGAGGCAATGTAGGCCCACTGATGAACGAGATGGGTGCCCTGGTGACAGAAGATAAAGAGATGGCAGAGTTACTGAATGCCTTCTTTGTCTCTGTCTACTCTGCTGTGGGCAGGCCTGAAGAGCCCTGTACCCCTGAGACCTTAGATGAAGTCAGGTCGACGGAGCGGTTTGCCTTAGTCGATGAGGAATGGGTTAGAGACAAGTTGAGCAATCTGGACATCCATAAATCCATGGGTCCAGATGGGATGCACCCGCGGGTGCTGAGGGAACTGGCGGAAGTCATTGCTAGACCATTCTCCATCATCTTTACCAAGTCTTGGGAAACGGGAGAGGTGCCTGAGGACTGGAGGAAAGCAAATGTCACTCCAGTCTTCAAAAAGGGCAAGAAGGAGGACCCGGGTAACTATAGACCGGTCAGCCTCACCTCCATCCCTGGGAAAGTGATGGAACACCTTATCCTTGGTACCACCTTAAGGCATATCAAGGATAAGAAGGTTATGAGGGGCAGTCAACATGGCTTCACCAGGGGGAAATCATGTTTGACCAATCTCTTAGCCTTTTATGAGGAAATAACACGGTGGATGGATGATGGCAGAGCGGTGGATGTGGTCTACCTTGACCTCAGCAAAGCATTTGACACAGTCTCCCACAGCATCCTCACGGCTAAAATGAAGAAGTGTGGACTGGATGATCAGGTAGTGAGGTGGACTGCGAACTGGCTGAAGGAGAGAAGCCAGAGAGTTGTAGTCTATGGGGCTGAGTCTAGTTGGAGGCCTGTAACTAGTGGAGTGCCTCAAGGGTCAGTACTGGGACCGGTATTATTTAATATATTCATCAATGATTTAGATGAGGGAATTGAGTGTACTATCAGCAAGATTGCTGATGACACTAAGCTGGGAGGAGTGGCTGATACGCCAGAAGGCTGTGCTGCCATCCAGCAAGACCTGGATAGGCTGGAGAGTTGGACAGGGAGTAACTTGATGAAATATAACAAGGGAAAGTGTAGAGTCCTGCATCTGGGCAGGAACAACCCCAGGTTCCAGTATAGGTTGGGGAACGACCTGTTAGAGAGCAGTATAGGGGAGAGGAACCTGGGGGTCCTACTGGACAACAGGATGACCATGAGCCAACACTGTGCCCTTGTGGCTAAGAAGGCCAATGGCATCCTGGGGTGTATTAGAAGGGCGGTGGTTAGTAGGTCGAGAGAGGTCCTCCTTCCCCTCTACTCTGCCCTGGTGAGACCGCATCTGGAGTATTGTGTCCAGTTCTGGGCCCCTCAGTTCAAGAAGGACAGGGAGCTGCTGGAGAGAGTCCAGCGCAGGGCAACGAAGATGATTAGGGGAGTGGAACATCTCCCTTATGAGGAAAGACCGAGGGAGCTGGGTCTCTATAGTTTGGAGAAGAGGAGACTGAGGGGTGACCTTATAAGTGTCTATAAATATATAAAGGGGGAATGTCACGAGGACGGAGCCAGGCTCTACTCAGTGGCAAACAATGATAGGACAAGGGGTAATGGGTACAAACTGGAACACAAGAGGTTCCACTTAAACTTGAGAAGAAACTTCTTCTCAGTGAGGGTGACGGAACACTGCAACAGGCTGCCCAGGGAGGTTGTGGAGTCTCCTTCCCTGGAGACATTCAAAACCCGCCTGGACGCATTCCTGTGTAACATTATCTAGGTGTTCCTGCTCCGGCAGGGGGATTGGACTAGATGATCTTTCGAGGTCCCTTCCAATCTCTAACATACTGTGATACTGTGATACTGTGATACTGTGAAAAGCATTTGAATGGAATCAGTCCAGAACCTCCTCTGTGCTGCGCATCAACACAGTCAGCACAGAAAGAACAGTGGCCTCTGCCAACACAGCAGTAGGACCAGCAGGGAAAGCTGGTGCTGGGCCTCTTCAGCACACAAGCAGCTTTGCAATGCTGTCACCATCATTGCAGTCTCTCCTCGGATTCATACCTAAAAGTCCATTTGAATCCAAATTCTCAGCTGGTCGTTCTCAGCTGCCCAGCAGCACAGTGAGTACAGCACGAACGTTTGATCTCTGCTCCCACAGCAGAAGGGCCAGGATTGAAAGCTGGTGCTGGACCTGTTCAGCACACAATCACCTTTGCATCAGTGCCTCCATCATTACTTTCACTGCTCAATTTCATACAGGAAAAGCATTTGAATGGAATCAGTACATAGCCTGCTCTCACCTGGCAGCAACACAGTCAGCACAGAATGAACAGTGGCATCTGCTCCCACAGCAGAAGGACCAGCAGGGATACCTGGTGATGGGCCTCTTCAGCACACAGTCAGCTTTGCAACGGTGTCACCATCATTGCAGTCTCTCCTCGGTTTCATACCTAAAAGTCCATTTGAATCCAAATTCTCAGGTGGTCTCTCTCAGCTGCCCAGCAGCACAGTGAGTACAGCACGAACGTTTGGCCTCTGCTCCCACAGCAGAAGAGCCAGGAGGGAAAGCTGGTGCTGGACCTGTTCAGCACACAATCACCTCTGCATCGGTGCCTCCAGCATTGCTTTCACTGCTCACTTTCATACAGGAAAAGCATTTGAATGGAATCAGTCCAGAGCCTGCTCTCTGCTGCACAGCAACACAGTCAGCACTGAATGAACGTTTTGCCTCTGCTTCCACAGCAGAAGGACCAGCAGGGAAAGCTGGTGCTGGGCCTCTTCAGCACACACTCAGCTTTGCAACGGTGTCACCATCATTGCAGTCTCTCCTCGGTTTCATACCTAGAAGTCCATTTGAATCAAAAATCTCAGGTGGTCACTCTCAGCTGCCCAGCAGCACAGTGAGTACAGCACGAATGTTTGGCCACTGCTCCCACAGCAGAAGAGCCAGGTGGGAAAGCTGGTGCTGGGCCTGTTCAGCACACAATCACCTCTGCATCGATGCCTCCATCATTGCTTTCACTGCTCATTTTCATACAGGAAAAGCACTTGAATGGAATCAGTCCAGAGCCTGCTCTCTGCTGTGCAGCAACACAGTCATCACAGAATGAACAGTGGCATCTGCTCCCACAGCAGAGGGACCAGCAGGGAAAGCTAGTGCTGGGCCTCTTCAGCACACAGGCAGCTTTGCAACGGTGTCACCATCATTGCAGTCTCTCCTCGGTTTCATACCTAAAAGTCCGTTTGAATCCAAATTCTCAGGTGGACTCTCTCAGCTGCCCAGCAGCACAGTGAGTACAGCACGAACGTTTGGCCTCTGCTCCCACAGCAGAAGAGCCAGGAGGGAAAGCTGATGCTGGACCTGTTCAGCACACAATCACCTTTACATTGGTGCCTCCATCGTTGCTTTCACTGCTAACACTCATACAGGAAAAGCATTTGAATGGAATCAGTCCCGAGGCTGCTCTCTGCTGCGCAGCAACACAATCAGCACAGAATGAACAGTGGCATCTGCTCACACGGCAGAAGGACCCGCAGGGAAAGCTAGTGCTGTGTCTCTTCAGCACACAAGCAGATTTGCAACGGTGTCACCATCATTCCAGTCTCTCCTCGGTTTCATACCTAAAAGTCCATTTGAATCCGAATTCTCAGGTGGTGTCGCTCAGCTGCCCAGCAGCACAGTGAGTACAGCACGAACGTTTGGCATCTGCTCCCACGGCAGAAGAGCCAGGATTGAAAGCTGGTGCTGGACCTGTTCAGCACACAATCACCTTTACATTGGTGCCTGCATCGTTGCTTTCACTGCTCACTTTCATACAGGAAAAGCATTTGAATGGAATCAGTCCAGAGCCTGCTGACTGCTGGCAGCAACACAGCACAGAATGAACAGTGGCATCTGCTCACACGGCAGAAGGACCAGCAGGGAAAGCTAGTGCTGGGGATCTTCAGCACACAAGCAGCTTTGCTACGGTGTCACCATCATTGCAGTCTCTCCTCGGTTTCATACCTAAAAGTCCATTTGAATCCAAATTCTCAGGTGGTGTCTCTCAGCTGCCCAGCAGCACAGTGAGTACAGCACGAACGTTTGGCCTCTGCTCCCACAGCAGAAGAGCCAGGATTGAAAGCTGGTGCTGGACCTGTTCAGCACACAATCACCTTTATATTGGTGCCTCCATCGTTGCTTTCACTGCTCACTTTCATACAGGAAAAGCATTTGAATGGAATCAGACCAGAGCCTGCTCTCTGCTGCACAGCAACACAGTCAGCACAGAATGAACAATGTATTCTGCTCGCCCAGCAGAAGGAGCAGCAGGGAAAGCTAGTGCTCTGCTTCTTCAGCACACAAGAAGCTTTGCAACGGGGTCACCATCATTGCAGTCTCTGCTCGGTTTCATACCTAAAAGTCCATTTGAATCCAAATTCTCAGGTGGTCTCTCTCAGCTGCCCAGCACCACAGTGAGTACAGCACGAATGTTTGGCATCTGCTCCCACAGCAGAAGAGCAAGGATTGAAAGCTGGTGCTGGACCTGTTCAGCACACAGTCCCCTTTACATTGGTGCATCCACCGTTGCTTTCACTGCTCACTTTCATACAGGAAAAGCATTTGAATGGAATCAGTCCAGAGCCTGCTCTCTGCTGCGCAGCAACAGAGTCAGCACAGAATGAACAGTGGCATCTGCTCACACGGCAGGAGGACCAGCAGGGAAAGCTAGTGCTCTGCTTCTTCAGCACACAAGCAGCTTTGCAACGGGGTCACCATCATTGCAGTCTCTCCTCGGCTTCATACCTAAAAGTCCATTTGAATCCAAATTCTCAGGTGGTCTCAGCTGCCCAGCAGCACAGTGAGTACAGCACGAACGTTTGGCATCTGCTCCCACAGCAGAAGAGCAAGGATTGAAAGCTGGTGCTGGACCTGTTCAGCACACAATCACCTTTACATTGGTACATCCATCGTTGCTTTCACTGCCCACTTTCATACAGGAAAAGCATTTGAATGGAATCAGCCCAGAGGCTGCTCTCTGCTGCGCAGCAACACAGTCAGCACAGAATGAACAGTGGCATCTGCTCACACGGCAGAAGGATCATCAGGGAAAGCTAGTGCTGTGTCTCTTCAGCACACAAGCAGCTTTGCAACGGGGTCACCATCATTGCAGTCTCTCCTCGGTTTCATACCTAAAAGTCCATTTGAATCCAAATTCTCAGGTGGTCTCAGCTGCCCAGCAGCACAGTGAGTACAGCACAAACGTTTGGCATCTGCTCCCACAGCAGAAGAGCAAGGATTGAAAGCTGGTGCTGGACCTGTTCAGCACACAATCACCTTTACATTGGTGCCTCCATTGTTGCTTTCACTGCTAACACTCATACAGGAAAAGCATTTGAATGGAATCAGTCCAGAGCCTGCTCTCTGCTGCGCAGCAACACAGTCAGCACAGAATGAACAGTGGCATCTGCTCACACGGGAGAAGGATCATCAGGGAAAGCTAGTGCTCTGCCTCTTCAGCACACAAGCAGCTTTGCAACGGGGTCACCATCATTGCAGTCTCTCCTTGGTTTCATACCTAAAAGTCCATTTGAATCCAAATTCTCAGGTGGTCTCAGCTGCCCAGCAGCACAGTGAGTACAGCACGAACGTTTGGCATCTGCTCCCACAGCAGAAGAGCCAGGATTGAAAGCTGGTGCTGGACCTGTTCAGCACACAATCACCTTTATATTGGTGCCTCCATCGTTGCTTTCACTGCTCACTTTCATACAGGAAAAGCATTTGAATGGAATCAGTCCAGAGCCTGCTCTCTGCTGCGCAGCAACACAGTCAGCACAGAATGAACAATGGCATCTGCTCACACGGCAGAAGGACCAGCAGGGAAAGCTAGGGCTCTGTCTCTTCAGCACACAAGCAGCTTTGCAACGGGGTCACCATCACTGCAGTCTCTCCTCGGCTTCATACCTAAAAGTCCATTTGAATCCAAATTCTCAGGTGGTCTCAGCTGCCCAGCAGCACAGTGAGTACAGCACGAACGTTTGGCATCTGCTCCCACAGCAGAAGAGCAAGGATTGAAAGCTGGTGCTGGACCTGTTCAGCACACAATCACCTTTACATTGGTGCCTCCATCCTTGCTTTCACTGCTAACACTCATACAGGAAAAGCATTTGAATAGAATCAGTCCAGAGCCTGCTCCCTGCTGGCAGCAACCCAGCACAGAATGAACAGTGGCATCTGCTCCCACGGCAGAAGGACCAGCAGGGAAAGCTAGTGCTGTGTCTCTTCAGCACACAATCAGCTTTGCAAAGGGGTCTCCATCATTGCAGTCTCTCCTTGGTTTCATACCTAAAAGTCCATTTGAATCCAAATTCTCAGGTGGTGTCTCTCAGCTGCCCAGCAGCACAGTGAGTACAGCACGAACGTTTGGCCTCTGATCCCACAGCAGAAGAGCCAGGATTGAAAGCTGGTGCTGGACCTGTTCAGCACACAATCACCTTTACATTGGTGCATCCATCGTTGCTTTCACTGCTCACTTTCATACAGGAAAAGCATTTGAATGGAATCAGTCCAGAGGCTACTCTCTGCTGCGCAGGAACACAGTCAGCACAGAATGAACAGTGGCATCTGCTCACACGGGAGAAGGATCATCAGGGAAAGCTAGTGCTGTGTCTCTTCAGCACACAAGCAGCTTTGCAACGGTGTCACCATCATTACAGTCTCTCCTCGGCTTCATACCTAAAAGTCCATTTGAATCCAAATTCTCAGGTGGTCTCTCTCAGCTGCCCAGCAGCACAGTGAGTACAGCACGAACGTTTGGCCTCTGCTCCCACAGCAGAAGAGCCAGGATTGAAAGCTGGTGCTGGACCTGTTCAGCACACAATCACCTTTACATTGGTGCCTCCATCGTTGCTTTCACTGCTAACACTCATGCAGGAAAAGCATTTGAATGGAATCAGTCCAGAGCCTGCTGACTGCTGGCAGCAACACAGCACAGAATGAACAGTGGCATCTGCTCACACGGCAGAAGGACCAGCAGGGAAAGCTAGTGCTGGGGATCTTCAGCACACAAGCAGCTTTGCTACGGTGTCACCATCATTGCAGTCTCTCCTCGGTTTCATACCTAAAAGTCCATTTGAATCCAAATTCTCAGGTGGTGTCTCTCAGCTGCCCAGCAGCACAGTGAGTACAGCACGAACGTTTGGCCTCTGCTCCCACAGCAGAAGAGCCAGGATTGAAAGCTGGTGCTGGACCTGTTCAGCACACAATCACCTTTACATTGGTGCCTCCATCGTTGCTTTCACTGCTCACTTTCATACAGGAAAAGCATTTGAATGGAATCAGACCAGAGCCTGCTCTCTGCTGCACAGCAACACAGTCAGCACAGAATGAACAATGTATTCTGCTCGCCCAGCAGAAGGACCAGCAGGGAAAGCTAGTGCTGGGCCTCTTCAGCACACAAGAAGCTTTGCAACGGGGTCACCATCATTCCAGTCTCTCCTCGGTTTCATACCTAAAAGTCCATTTGAATCCAAATTCTCAGGTTGTCTCTCTCAGCTGCCCAGCACCACAGTGAGTACAGCACGAATGTTTGGCATCTGCTCCCACAGCAGAAGAGCAAGGATTGAAAGCTGGTGCTGGACCTGTTCAGCACACAGTCCCCTTTACATTGGTGCATCCACCGTTGCTTTCACTGCTCACTTTCATACAGGAAAAGCATTTGAATGGAATCAGTCCAGAGCCTGCTCTCTGCTGCGCAGCAACAGAGTCAGCACAGAATGAACAGTGGCATCTGCTCACACGGCAGGAGGACCAGCAGGGAAAGCTAGTGCTCTGCTTCTTCAGCACACAAGCAGCTTTGCAACGGGGTCACCATCATTGCAGTCTCTCCTCGGCTTCATACCTAAAAGTCCATTTAAATCCAAATTCTCAGGTGGTCTCAGCTGCCCAGCAGCACAGTGAGTACAGCACGAACGTTTGGCATCTGCTCCCACAGCAGAAGAGCAAGGATTGAAAGCTGGTGCTGGACCTGTTCAGCACACAATCACCTTTACATTGGTACATCCATCGTTGCTTTCACTGCCCACTTTCATACAGGAAAAGCATTTGAATGGAATCAGCCCAGAGGCTGCTCTCTGCTGCGCAGCAACACAGTCAGCACAGAATGAACAGTGGCATCTGCTCACACGGCAGAAGGATCATCAGGGAAAGCTAGTGCTGTGTCTCTTCAGCACACAAGCAGCTTTGCAACGGGGTCACCATCATTGCAGTCTCTCCTCGGTTTCATACCTAAAAGTCCATTTGAATCCAAATTCTCAGGTGGTCTCAGCTGCCCAGCAGCACAGTGAGTACAGCACAAACGTTTGGCATCTGCTCCCACAGCAGAAGAGCAAGGATTGAAAGCTGGTGCTGGACCTGTTCAGCACACAATCACCTTTACATTGGTGCCTCCATTGTTGCTTTCACTGCTAACACTCATACAGGAAAAGCATTTGAATGGAATCAGTCCAGAGCCTGCTCTCTGCTGCGCAGCAACACAGTCAGCACAGAATGAACAGTGGCATCTGCTCACACGGGAGAAGGAGCAGCAGGGAAAGCTAGTGCTCTGCCTCTTCAGCACACAAGCAGCTTTGCAACGGGGTCACCATCATTGCAGTCTCTCCTTGGTTTCATACCTAAAAGTCCATTTGAATCCAAATTCTCAGGTGGTCTCAGCTGCCCAGCAGCACAGTGAGTACAGCACGAACGTTTGGCATCTGCTCCCACAGCAGAAGAGCAAGGAGTGAAAGCTGGTGCTGGACCTGTTCAGCACACAATCACCTTTACATTGGTGCCTCCATCGTTGCTTTCACTGCTCACTTTCATACAGGAAAAGCATTTGAATGGAATCAGTCCAGAGCCTGCTCTCTGCTGCGCAGCAACACAGTCAGCACAGAATGAACAATGGCATCTGCTCACACGGCAGAAGGACCAGCAGGGAAAGCTAGGGCTCTGTCTCTTCAGCACACAAGCAGCTTTGCAACGGGGTCACCATCACTGCAGTCTCTCCTCGGCTTCATACCTAAAAGTCCATTTGAATCCAAATTCTCAGGTGGTCTCAGCTGCCCAGCAGCACAGTGAGTACAGCACGAACGTTTGGCATCTGCTCCCACAGCAGAAGAGCAAGGATTGAAAGCTGGTGCTGGACCTGTTCAGCACACAATCACCTTTACATTGGTGCCTCCATCCTTGCTTTCACTGCTAACACTCATACAGGAAAAGCATTTGAATAGAATCAGTCCAGAGCCTGCTCCCTGCTGGCAGCAACCCAGCACAGAATGAACAGTGGCATCTGCTCCCACGGCAGAAGGACCAGCAGGGAAAGCTAGTGCTGTGTCTCTTCAGCACACAATCAGCTTTGCAAAGGGGTCTCCATCATTGCAGTCTCTCCTTGGTTTCATACCTAAAAGTCCATTTGAATCCAAATTCTCAGGTGGTGTCTCTCAGCTGCCCAGCAGCACAGTGAGTACAGCACGAACGTTTGGCCTCTGATCCCACAGCAGAAGAGCCAGGATTGAAAGCTGGTGCTGGACCTGTTCAGCACACAATCACCTTTACATTGGTGCATCCATCGTTGCTTTCACTGCTCACTTTCATACAGGAAAAGCATTTGAATGGAATCAGTCCAGAGGCTACTCTCTGCTGCGCAGGAACACAGTCAGCACAGAATGAACAGTGGCATCTGCTCACATGGGAGAAGGATCATCAGGGAAAGCTAGTGCTGTGTCTCTTCAGCACACAAGCAGCTTTGCAACGGGGTCACCATCATTACAGTCTCTCCTCGGCTTCATACCTAAAAGTCCATTTGAATCCAAATTCTCAGGTGGTCTCTCTCAGCTGCCCAGCAGCACAGTGAGTACAGCACGAACGTTTGGCATCTGCTCCCACAGCAGAAGAGCCAGGATTGAAAGCTGGTGCTGGACCTGTTCAGCACACAATCACCTTTACATTGGTGCCTCCATCGTTGCTTTCACTGCTAACACTCATGCAGGAAAAGCATTTGAATAGAATCAGTCCAGAGCCTGCTCCCTGCTGGCAGCAACACAGCACAGAATGAACAGTGGCATCTGCTCCCACGGCAGAAGGACCAGCAGGGAAAGCTAGTGCTGTGTCTCTTCAGCACACAAGGAGCTTTGCAACGGGGTCACCATCATTGCAGTCTCTCCTCGGTTTCATACGTAAAAGTCCATTTGAATCCAAATTCTCAGGAGGTGTCTCTCATTTGCCCAGGAGCACAGTTAGTACAGCACGAACGTTTGGCCTCTGCTCCCACAGCAGAAGAGCCAGGATTGAAAGCTGGTGCTGGACCTGTTCAGCACACAATCACCTTTACATTGGTGCCTCCATCGTTGCTTTCACTGCTCACTTTCATACAGGAAAAGCATTTGAATGGAATCAGTCCAGAGCCTGCTCCCTGCTGGCAATAACACAGCACAGAATGAACAGTGGCATCTGCTCACACGGCAGAAGGACCAGCAGGGAAAGCTAGGGCTGTGTGTAGAGAGCTTAACAACAGAATGGCTAAGTAACAGAGGTCATGATACTGTGCAGCTGGTGGAAATATAGGCCTCAAGGCTACGGTAATCTTGTGGTTAATGTTCACCCTGAGTTGCTCAAGAAACAGGATGTACATCTTGCTGAAGGTGGCGCCACGGTATCTTGCTGAGATTGCGCCACGGTATCTTGCTGAGATAGCGCAACGGTAATGCTTGGGCAAGCTGGGACAAGCCGGGACATGTCGAGGCATGTTGAAGCAGGAGGCGGTCACGGTTGCCTGGGAGGCCCCTGCGTCAGCACGGGCTGACCAATGATTTTGCTGTATCCTAGCAGGAAATGTATCTAACACTGCAGGCTATAAAAGGGGTTGTATCTTGCTAAATAAACGAGACTTGCTGACCATGAGAGCATGAGGCTTGTCTCCCGCGACTCCAATTGGCACCCGAACAGGGACCCAAACAGGGAACGGGGATCCCTCCTTCTGCCTAGAGGAGTTGCGTTGGGTGCAGGTCTCGACATAAAGACGGCTTCTGCAGGACTGCAGTGACACATCGGTGGGCTGCTTGCTTTCTGCTTTGGCCCAGAGCGCAGCATCGGCTGGCTCTGCTGCTACGCGCTGCCGACGCCTGGAGGGTGCAACGGATCTGGTAAATATGGACAGGCAAGCAGCGTATGATCTTTTTACAGGGCCCCGACTAGCGGGGACCCGGATTACAGGGACCCGACTAGCGGGGACCCGGAATACAGGGCCCCGACTAGCGGGGACCCGGATACAGGGACCCGGTCGACGGGGACCCGGATACAGGGCCCCGACTATCGGGGACCCGGGATACTGGGCCCCGGTCGACGGGGACCCGGAACGGCGAGTGAGCGGCGCCTGCGGCAGCGGCCGGGAAGCGCGGGCAATGCTGCTGCGGTGGCGTGACGAACCCGGGTGCTTCGACTAACCGAAAGAATCCGCCGCTGGGGCGAACCAGACACTGCTGCGTCGGGAGGCCGATCCAGAGACCGAGGTTACAGGACGACCCAGAAGAAGACGATCCGGAAAAGGCTGGCCGTGAAAATGGACCGAGAGGTAGCCCTGGACTTATTACAGTGCTTTTTATAAAAGCGGGGAACTGAGCCCTGAACTTTTTACAGTGCTTTTTATAAAAGCGGGGAATTGAGCCTGAGACTCTAAAGCAGCTAGCAGGTCTAGTGGCTAGGGAAGGCTAAGAGATTTTTTTTTTTTTGCACATCCTAATACAATATTTGAGGAGAGTGAGTGGCGAAAGTTTGGTAATGAACTATTTGACTCAGTGCTTAATGATGGTAAAACAGCAAAAAGTGTCGGTAAACCACGGAGGGAAGTAATGAACTGTATAAAAAGATACAAGGCAGGAAAGAAAACTGCCGCAGTAGCAATGGAGAAACTAGGAACAGACGTCCCCGGTCGGTTGAAACCGGGGGAAGATTACAACTCGTTTCCCCCAACTCGCGGGAGCACAAGGTTTCCCCACCCCGCACCCCCCCCCTTCCTTTTCTCCCCCTCCATCAGAAGGTGCCGCGGAGGAGGTGTAACCCCCTGCTCCCCCACCACCCCAGTTCCGAAAGTAGGGACTTTGAAAAGGACAGAGAAAGTATATTAGAAGGTATACGCATGATAAATGTCGAGAAATCCGAAAGAAAAAAGGCGGTGCCTCAGCGCCGGATCGATTGCGGCGCCACTGTGAAGCACGCAGTAGAAAATAGAGATCATGCGCTAGCGGGAGATTTAAAGGAACCGCGAGCCTCTCCAACCCACTACACCCTAGAAAGAAAAAAAAAAAAAAAATTTTAACTCAGTCACGGAGGAGCCAGGTCTGCAGATGGCTACATACCGAACGAGATACACCTGATAAGAAAGACACAGCTGCGAGCAACGGAGACCCCGAGTTCGGCGCAGGATCAGCCCCCAAATCCCCTGAATCCGAGCCAGATTTATATCCTCTGCTTCCAGACCCTGACTCTTCGTCTCCCGGGTGGGTCTGCTCAGACTTACTGGCCCTGGAGACGCTCAGTTGTAACAATGAGTAACCAAATGTTTGATCATTACTGGGGAATTTTCTGCTATGGGCATCTTTGCATATCCTGTGTTTACTACACAGCAGGGGGCTAAAGAGTGGGAAGCTCTTGATCTCAAAATAGTTAAGGGGGCCTGACAAACAGTGACCACGTATGCGTTAAAATCCTCTTATACTCAAGCTGTATATGTTATGATTTTTTCTTGCAATTGACAGGGGGAGCCCATACAGTTTCTCTGTGATACTCATGTACTAGAAGTTGGTAAATATAAGTATGACCAGGTTTCTATCAACCCTTGGAGACCTCTGTAGATACTGCTGGCCACTTCTTCCAGCACAGGCTGGCCACCTGTGTCGGAATGAGTGTGCATTTTTCTCAGTATAAAAGCCCAAGCCTCATACGATGTGGGGGAGGCAGAGCCTCTGCGGGGACGCCCGCTAAGTTTGAGCCTGCCACCTCGCACTGCAGTGATGCTTCTCGGAGCTGGTTTGCTGTTAGTCTCCACAGGGTCCTTGTTCTGTACGTGGGACTGTAGTGGGAGTAATGATGGCTTTTCCAGGGACTAAAAAAAAAAAAAAAAAAAAAAAAAAAAAAAAAAAAGAGGGGGGAAGAGAGAGAGTAATGATGCTGCACTTAACCTGTCTAACCTGTCTACTTCTGAAGAACTGATAACCTGGGGGAGGGGGTATATTTGTGTCCTCCTGCCTACAGGTCCATGGTGACTGCCTGCAAAGTTTGTCAAGCCTTGCCATGAGCTGGACAGACGAATGGATAAACCTGACGCCTCAGCTACAGGAGCTGACCGTGATTACCCCAAGCAGAATGAGATAGAGGAAGAGAAAGAACAAATAACTGCAAAACATCACTTGGGGGCAACTGAAAAGTAACATCCTGAATATGTGTGCTTGTAAAGTAGCTATTATTAGAGGTTGTGATTTTGTGTATAAAACCACCTGTATTTACTAGCTAGTTGCTAATAAGAAACTGCACCTTGTATTGTATAGATTTGTCACTTGTAAAAGAGATGTTAGAGTATGGAAATTTGCAGTAGCCGCTAGAAAATGCTAAGGCAAAAGCTAGAAAAATTTTAATACAATGGTAGTGTTATAAAGCAGGTGATGGAACAAATTAAGAGGGGGGAGAATTCCACTGGTAAGAAATTTCTTTGGCTAGTCCTTCACTGCCATTGGCGCGGCTCGTTGTTGGAACAGGGACATGGATGTGAAGAGTTTGATGGAATGTGTTGTATGAGTCTCTCTGATCACTCTAATTCCATTCATAAGCAATTGGCGCTATTGAAAGACAATATGAGAAAATTACAAGAGACAAGTGATCCTTTCACAAACTGGTTAGCGTCCTTTGGATTATCTCCCTGGTTAATTACTTTGATAGAAAAAATTGTTTTGGTGTTGGCTATAATCTTGTTTGCAATCTTGCTTTTACCATGTATGATGCAGTGTTTGCAAAAAATGATATCGAATACTTTCAATCATAATATGGCTATACTTGCTACTAAAGAAAACGGGGGAAGTGTAGAGAGCTTAACAACAGAATGGCTAAGTAACAGAGGTCATGATACTGTGCAGCTGGTGGAAATATAGGCCTCAAGGCTACGGTAATCTTGTGGTTAATGTTCACCCTGAGTTGCTCAAGAAACAGGATGTACATCTTGCTGAAGGTGGCGCCACGGTATCTTGCTGAGATAGCGCCACGGTATCTTGCTGAGATAGCGCAATGGTAATGCTTGGGCAAGCTGGGACAAGCCGGGACATGTCGAGGCATGTTGAAGCAGGAGGCGGTCACGGTTGCTTGGGAGGCCCCTGCGTCAGCACGGGCTGACCAATGATTTTGCTGTATCCTAGCAGGAAATGTATCTAACACTGCAGGCTATAAAAGGGGTTGTATCTTGCTAAATAAACGAGACTTGCTGACCATGAGAGCATGAGGCTTGTCTCCCGCGACTCCAACAGCTGTGTCTCTTCAGCACAAAAGCAGCTTTGCAACGGGGTCACCATCATTGCAGTCTCTCCTCGGTTTCATACCTAAAAGTCCATTTGAATCCAAATTCTCAGGTGGTGTCTCTCAGCTGCCCAGCAGCACAGTGAGTACAGCACGAACGTTTGGCCTCTGCTCCCACAGCAGAAGAGCCAGGAGGGAAAGCTGGTGCTGGACCTGTTCAGCACACAATCCCCTTTACATTGGTGCCCCCGTCGTTGCTTTCACTGTTCACTTTCATACAGGAAAAGCATTTGAATGGAATCAGTCCAGAGCCTGCTCTCTGCTGCGCAGCAACACAGTCAGCACAGAATGAACAGTGGACTCTGCTCACACGGCAGAAGGACCAGCGGGGAAAGCTAGTGCTGGGCTTCTTCAGCACACAAGCAGCTTTGCAACTGGGTCACCATCATTGCAGTCTCTCCTCGGCTTCATACCTAAAAGTCCATTTGAATCCAAATTCTCAGGTGGTCTCAGCTGCCCAGCAGCACAGTGAGTACAGCACGAACGTTTGGCATCTGCTCCCACAGCAGAAGAGCCAGGATTGAAAGCTGGTGCTGGACCTGTTCAGCACACAATCACCTTTACATTGGTGCCTCCATCGTTGCTTTCACTGCTAACACTAATACAGGAAAAGCATTTGAATAGAATCAGTCCAGAGCCTGCTCCCTGCTGGCAGCAACACAGCACAGAATGAACAGTGGCATCTGCTCACACGGCAGAAGGACCAGCAGGGAAAGCTAGGGCTGTGTCTCTTCAGCACACAAGCAGCTTTGCAACGGGGTCACCATCATTGCAGTCTCTCCTCGGTTTCATACCTAAAAGTCCATTTGAATCCAAATTCTCAGGTGGTGTCTCTCAGCTGCCCAGCAGCACAGTGAGTTCAGCACGAACGTTTCGCCTCTGCTCCCACAGCAGAAGAGCCAGGATTGAAAGCTGGTGCTGGACCTGTTCAGCACACAATCACCTTTACATTGGTGCATCCATCGTTGCTTTCACTGCTCACTTTCATACAGGAAAAGCATTTGAATGGAATCAGTCCAGAGGCTCCTATCGGCTGCGCAGGAACACAGCACAGAATGAACAGTGGCATCTGCTCACACGGCAGAAGGATCATCAGGGAAAGTTAGTATTGGGCCTCTTCAGCACACAAGCAGCTTTGCAACGGTGTCACCATCATTGCCGTCTCTCCTCGGTTTCATACCTAAAAGTCCATTTGAATCCAAATTCTCAGGAGGTGTCTCTCAGCTGCCCAGCAGCACAGTGAGTACAGCACGAACGTTTGGCATCTGCTCCCACAGCAGAAGAGCAAGGATTGAAAGCTGGTGCTGGGCTGTTCAGCACACAATCACCTTTACATTGGTGCCTCCATCGTTGCTTTCAGTGCTCACTTTCATACAGGAAAAGCATTTGAATGGAATCAGTTTAGAGCCTGCTCCCTGCTGGCAGCAACACAGCACAGAATGAACAGTGGCATCTGCTCACACGGCAGAAGGACCAGCAGGGAAAGCTAGGGCTGTGTCTCTTCAGCACACAAGCAGCTTTGCAACGGGGTCACCATCATTGCAGTCTCTCCTCGGTTTCATACCTAAAAGTCCATTTGAATCCAAATTCTCAGGTGGTGTCTCTCAGCTGCCCAGCAGCACAGTGAGTACAGCACGAACGTTTGGCCTCTGCTCCCACAGCAGAAGAGCCAGGATTGAAAGCTGGTGCTGGACCTGTTCAGCACACAATCACCTTTACATTGGTGCCTCCATCGTTGCTTTCACTGCTCACTTTCATACAGGAAAAGCATTTGAATGGAATCAGTCCAGAGCCTGCTCTCTGCTGCGCAGCAACACATTCAGCACAGAATGAACAGTGGCATCTGCTCACACGGGAGAAGGATCAGCAGGGAAAGCTAGTGCTGGGCCTCTTCAGCACACCAGCAGCTTTGCAACGGGGCCACCATCATTGCAGTCTCTCCTCGGTTTCATACCTAAAAGTGCATTTGAATCCAAACTCTCAGTTGGCGTCGCTCAGATGCCCAGCAGCGCAGTGAGTACAGCACGAACGTTTGGCCTCTGCTCCCACAGCAGAAGAGCCAGGATTGAAAGCTGGTGCTGGACCTGTTCAGCACACAATCCCCTTTACATTGGTGCCTCCGTCGTTGCTTTCAGTGCTCACTTTCATACAGGAAAAGCATTTGAATGGAATCAGTCCAGAGGCTGCTATCGGCTGCGCAGGAACACAGCACAGAATGAACAGTGGCATCTGCTCACACGGCAGAAGGATCATCAGGGAAAGTTAGTATTGGGCCTCTTCAGCACACAAGCAGCTTTGCAACGGTGTCACCATCATTGCCGTCTCTCCTCGGTTTCATACCTAAAAGTCCATTTGAATCCAAATTCTCAGGTGGTGTCAGCTGTCCAGCAGCACAGTGAGTACAGCACGAACGTTTGGCATCTGCTCCCACAGCAGAAGAGCAAGGATTGAAAGCTGGTGCTGGCCTGTTCAGCACACAATCACCTTTACATTGGTGCCTCCATCGTTGCTTTCAGTGCTCACTTTCATACAGGAAAAGCATTTGAATGGAATCAGTTTAGAGCCTGCTACTGCTGGCAGCAACACAGCACAGAATGAACAGTGGCATCTGCTCACACGGCAGAAGGACCAGCAGGGAAAGCTAGGGCTGTGTCTCTTCAGCACACAAGCAGCTTTGCAACGTGGTCACCATCATTGCAGTCTCTCCTCGGTTTCATACCTAAAAGTCCATTTGAATCCAAATTCTCAGGTGGTGTCTCTCAGCTGCCCAGCAGCACAGTGTGTACAGCACGAACGTTTGGCCTCTGCTCCCACAGCAGAAGAGCCAGGATTGAAAGCTGGTGCTGGACCTGTTCAGCACACAATCACCTTTACATTGGTGCCTCCATCGTTGCTTTCACTGCTCACTTTCATACAGGAAAAGCATTTGAATGGAATCAGTCCAGAGCCTGCTCTCTGCTGCGCAGCAACACATTCAGCACAGAATGAACAGTGGCATCTGCTCACACGGGAGAAGGATCAGCAGGGAAAGCTAGTGCTGGGCCTCTTCAGCACACCAGCAGCTTTGCAACGGGGCCACCATCATTGCAGTCTCTCCTCGGTTTCATACCTAAAAGTGCATTTGAATCCAAACTCTCAGTTGGCGTCGCTCAGATGCCCAGCAGCGCAGTGAGTACAGCACGAACGTTTGGCCTCTGCTCCCACAGCAGAAGAGCCAGGATTGAAAGCTGGTGCTGGACCTGTTCAGCACACAATCCCCTTTACATTGGTGCCTCCGTCGTTGCTTTCACTGCTCACTTTCATACAGGAAAAGCATTTGAATGGAATCAGTGCAGAGCCTGCTCTCTGCTGCGCAGCAACACAGTCAGCACAGAATGAACAGTGGCATCTGCTCACACGGCAGAAGGACCAGCGGGGAAAGCTAGTGCTGGGCTTCTTCAGCACACAAGCAGCTTTGCAACTGGGTCACCATCATTGCAGTCTCTCCTCGGCTTCATACCTAAAAGTCCATTTGAATCCGAATTCTCAGGTGGTGTCGCTCAGCTGCCCAGCAGCACAGTGAGTACAGCACGAACGTTTGGCACCTGCTCCCACAGCAGAAGAGCCAGGATTGAAAGCTGGTGCTGGACCTGTTCAGCACACAATCCCCTTTACATTGGTGCATCCACCGTTGCTTTCACTGCTCACTTTCATACAGGAAAAGCATTTGAATGGAATCAGTCCAGAGCCTGCTCCCTGCTGGCAGCAGCACATCACAGATTGAACAGTGGCATCTGCACACACGGCAGAAGGATCATCAGGGAAAGTTAGTGCTGTGTCTCTTCAGCACACAAGCAGCTTTGCAAAGGGGTCAGCATCATTGCAGTCTCTCCTCGGTTTCATACCTAAAAGTCCATTTGAATCCAAATTCTCAGGTGGTCTATCTCAGCTGCCCAGCAGCACAGTGAGTACAGCACGAACGTTTTGCATCTGCTCCCACAGCAGAAGAGCCAGGATTGAAAGCTGGTGCTGGACCTGTTCAGCACACAATCACCTTTACATTGGTGCCTCCATCCTTGCTTTCACTGCTCACTTTCATACAGGAAAAGCATTTGAATGGAATCAGTCCAGAGCCTGCTCTCTGCTGCGCAGCAGCACAGCACAGAATGAACAGTGGCATCTGCTCACACGGCAGAAGGACCAGCAGGGAAAGCTAGGGCTCTGTCTCTTCAGCACACAAGCAGCTTTGCATCGCGGTCACCATCATTGCAGTCTCTCCTCGTTTTCATACCTAAAAGTCCATTTGAATCCAAATTCTCAGGTGGTGTCTCTCAGCTGCCCAGCAGCGCAGTGAGTACAGCACGAACGTTTGGCATCTGCTCCCACAGCAGAAGAGCCAGGGATTGAAAGCTGGTGCTGGACCTGTTCAGCACACAATCACCTTTACATTGGTGCATTCATCGTTGCTTTCACTGCTCACTTTCATACAGGAAAAGCGATTGAATGGAATCATTCCAGAGGCTGCTCTCTACAGTGCAGCAACACAGTCAGCACAGAATGAACAGTGGCATCTGCTCACACGGGAGAAGGATCATCAGGGAAAGCTAGTGCTGGGCCTCTTCAGCACACAAGCAGCTTTGCAACGGGGTCACCATCATTGCAGTCTCTCCTCGGTTTCATACCTAAAAGTCCATTTGAATCCAAATTCTCAGGTGGTCTCAGCTGCCCAGCAGCACAGTGAGTACAGCACGAACGTTTGGCATCTGCTCCCACAGCAGAAGAGCAAGGATTGAAAGCTGGTGCTGGACCTGTTCAGCACACAATCACCTTTACATTGGTGCCTCCATCGTTGCTTTCACTGCTCACATTCATACAGGAAAAGCATTTGAATGGAATCAGTCCAGAGCCTGCTCTCAGCTGCGCAGCAACACAGCACAGAATGAACAGTGGCATCTGCTCCCACAGGAGAAGGACCAGCAGGGAAAGCTAGTGCTGGGCCTCTTCAGCACACAAGCAGCTTTGCAACGGTGTCACCATCATTGCAGTCTCTCCTCGGTTTCATCCCTAAAATTCCATTTGAATCTACGTTCTCAGGTGGTCTCTCTCAGCTGCCCAGCAGCACAGTGAGTACAGCACGAACGTTTGGCCTCTGATCCCACAGCAGAAGAGCCAGGATTGAAAGCTGGTGCTGGACCTGTTCAGCACACAATCACCTTTACATTGGTGCCTCCATCGTTGCTTTCACTGCTCACTTTCATACAGGAAAAGCATTTGAATGGATTCAGTCCAGAGGCTGCTCTCTGCTGCGCAGCAACACAGTCCGCACAGAATGAACAGTGGCATCTGCTCCCACGGCAGAATGACCAGCAGGGAAAGCTAGTGCTGGGCCTCTTCAGCACACAAGCAGCTTTGCAACGGTGTCACCATCATTGAAGTCTCTCCTCGGTTTCATACCTAAAAGTCCATTTGAATCCAAATTCTCAGGTGGTGTCTCTCAGCTGCCCAGCAGCACAGTGAGTACAGAACGAACGTTTGGCCTCTGCTCCCACAGCAGAAGAGCCAGGATTGAAAGCTGGTGCTGGACCTGTTCAGCACACAATCACCTTTACATTGGTGCCTCCATCGTTGCTTTCACTGCTCACTTTCATACAGGAAAAGCATTTGAATGGAATCAGTCCAGAGCCTTCTCTCTGCTGCACAGCAACAAAGTCAGCACAGAATGAACAGTGGCATCTGCTCCCACAGCAGAAGGACCAGCAGGGAATGCTAGTGCTGGGCCTCTTCAGCACACAAGCAGCTTTGCAACGGTGTCACCATCATTGCAGTCTCTCCTCGGTTTCATACCTAAAAGTCCATTTGAATCCAAATTCTCAGGTGGTCTCTCTCAGCTGCCCAGCAGCACAGTGAGTACAGCACGAACGTTTGGCCTCTGCTCCCACAGCAGAAGAGCCAGGATTGAAAGCTGGTGCTGGACCTGATCAGCACACAATCACCTTTACATTGGTGCCTCCATCGTTGCTTTCACTGCTCACATTCATACAGGAAAAGCATTTGAATGGAATCAGTCCAGAGGCTGCTCTCTCCTGCGCAGCAACACAATCAGCACAGAATGACCAGTGGCATCTGCTCCCACAGCAGAAGGACCAGCAGGGAAAGCTAGTGCTGGGCCTCTTCAGCACACAAGCAGCTTTGCAACGGTGTCACCATCATTGCAGTCTCTCCTAGGTTTCATACCTAGAGGTCCATTTGAATCCAAATTCTCAGGTGGTGTCTCTCAGCTGCCCAGCAGCACAGTGAGTACAGCACGAACGTTTGGCTTCTGCTCCCACAGAGGAAGAGCCAGGATTGAAAGCTGGTGCTGGACATGTTCAGAACACAATCACCTTTACATTTGTGCCTCCATCGTTGCTTTCAATGCTCACATTCATACAGGGAAAGCATTTGAATGGAATCAGTCCGGAGCCTGCTCTCTGCTGCGCAGCAACACAGCACAGAATGAACAGTGGCATCTGCTCCCACGGCATAAGGACCAGCAGGGAAAGCTAGTGCTGGGCCTCTTCAGCACACAAGCAGCTTTGCAACGGTGTCACCATCATTGCAGTCTCTCCTCGGTTTCATACCTCAAATTCCATTTGAATCCAAATTCTCAGGTGGTGTCTCTCAGCTGCCCAGCAGCACAGTGAGTACAGCACGAAAGTCTGGCCTCTGTTCCCACCGCAGAAGAGCCAGGATCGAAAGCTGGTGCTGGACCTGTTCAGCACACAATCACCTTTACATTGGTGCCTCCATCGTTGCTTTCACTGCTCACTTTCATACAGGAAAAGCATTTGAATGGAATCAGTCCAGAGCCTGCTCTCTGCTGCGCAGCAACACAATCAGCTCAGAATGAACAGTGGCATCTGCTCACATGTCAGAAGGACCAGCAGGGAAAGCTAGTGCTGGGCCTCTTCAGCACACAAGCAGCTTTGCAACGGTGTCACCATCATTGCAGTCTCTCCTCGGTTTCATACCTAAAAGTGCATTTGAATCAAAATTCTCAGGTGGTGTCTCTCAGCTGCCCAGCAGCACAGTTAGTACAGCACAAACGTTTGGCCTCTGCTCCCACAGCAGAAGAGCCAGGATTGAAAGCTGGTGCTGGACCTGTTCAGCACACAATCACCTTTACATTGGTGCCTCCATCGTTGCTTTCACTGCTCACATTCATTCAGGACAAGCATTTGAATGGAATCAGTCCAGAGCCTGCTCTCTGCTCCGCAGCAACACAGTCAGCACAGAATGAACAGTGGCATCTGCTCACAAGGCAGAAGGACCAGCAGGGAAAGCTAGTGCTGGAACTCCTCAGCGCACAAGCTTCTTTGCAAAGGTGTCACCATCATTGCAGTCTCTCCTCGGTTTCATACCTAAAAGTCCATTTGAATCCAAATTCTCAGGTGGTGTCTCTCAGCTGCCCAGCAGCACAGTGAGTACAGCACGAACGTTTGGCCTCTGCTCCCACAGCAGAAGAGCCAGGATTGAAAGCTGGTGCTGGACCTGTTCAGCACACAATCACCTTTACATTGGTGCCTCCATCGTTGCTTTCACTGCTCACATTCATTCAGGAAAAGCATTTGAATGGAATCAGTCCAGAGGCTGCTCTCTACTGCGCAGCAACACAGTCAGCACAGAATGAACAGTGGCACCTGCTCACACGGCAGAAGAACCAGCAGGGAAATCTAGTGCTGGGCCTCTTCAGCACACAGTCAGATTTGAAAGGGGTCACCATCATTGCAGTCTCTCCTCGGTTTCATACCTAAAAGTCCATTTGAATCCAAATTCTCAGGTGGAGTCTCTCAGCTGCCCAGCAGCACAGTGAGTACAGCACGAACGTTTGGCCTCTGCTCCCACAGCAGAAGAGCCAGGATTGAAAGCTGGTGCTGGACCTGTTCAGCACACAATCACCTTTACATTGGTGCCTCCATCGTTGCTTTCACTGCTCACATTCATTCAGGAAAAGCATTTGAATGGAATCAGTCCACAGCCTGCTCTCTGCTGCGCAGCAACACAATCAGTACAGAATGAACAGTGGCATGTGCTCCCACAGCAGAAGGACGAGCAGTAAAAGCTACTGCTGGGCCTCTTCAGCACACAGTCAGCTTTGCAACGGTGTCACCATCATTGCAGTCTCTCCTCGGTTTCATACCTAAAAGTCCATTTGAATCCAAATTCTCAGGTGGTGTCTCTCAGCTGCCCAGCAGCACAGTGAGTACAGCATGAACGTTTGGCCTCTGCTCCCACAGCAGAAGAGCCAGGATTGAAAGCTGGTGCTGGACCTGTTCAGCACACAATCACCTTTACATTGGTGCCTCCATCCTTGCTTTCAGTGCTCACTTTCATACAGGAAAAGCATTTGAATGGAATCAGTCCAGAGCCTGCTCTCTGCTGCGCAGCAACACAGTCAGCACAGAATGAACAGTGGCATCTGCTCACACGGCAGAAGGACCAGCAGGGAAAGCTAGGGCTCTGTCTCTTCAGCACACAAGCAGCTTTGCAACGCGGTCACCATCATTGCAGTCTCTCCTCGGTTTCATACCTAAAAGTCCATTTGAATCCAAATTCTCAGGTGGTGTCTCTCAGCTGCCCAGCAGCACAGTGAGTACAGCACGAACGTTTGGCATCTGCTCCCACAGCAGAAGAGCCAGGATTGAAAGCTGGTGCTGGACCTGTTCAGCACACAATCACCTTTACATTGGTGCATTCATCGTTGCTTTCACTGCTCACTTTCATACAGGAAAAGCAATTGAATGGAATCATTCCAGAGGCTGCTCTCTACAGTGCAGCAACACAGTCAGCACAGAATGAACAGTGGCATCTGCTCACACGGGAGAAGGATCATCAGGGAAAGATAGTGCTGGGCCTCTTCAGCACACAAGCAGCTTTGCAACGGGGTCACCATCATTGCAGTCTCTCCTCGGTTTCATACCTAAAAGTCCATTTGAATCCAAATTCTCAGGTGGTCTCAGCTGCCCAGCAGTACAGTGAGTACAGCACGAACGTTTGGCATCTGCTCCCATAGCAGAAGAGCCAGGATTGAAAGCTGGTGCTGGACCTGTTCAGCACACAATCACCTTTACATTGGTGCCTCCATCGTTGCTTTCACTGCTCACTTTCATACAGGAAAAGCATTTGAATGGAATCAGTCCAGAGCCTGCTCTCTGCTGCGCAGCAACACAGTCAGCACAGAATGAACAGTGGCATCTGCTCACAGGGCAGAAGGAGCAGCAGGGAAAGCTAGTGCTCTGCTTCTTCAGCACACAAGCAGCTTTGCAACGGGGTCACCATCATTGCAGTCTCTCCTCGGTTTCATACCTAAAAGTCCATTTGAATCCAAATTCTCAGGTGGTCTCAGCTGCCCAGCAGCACAGTGAGTACAGCACGAACGTTTGGCATCTGCTCCCACAGCAGAAGAGCAAGGATTGAAAGCTGGTGCTGGACCTGTTCAGCACACAATCACCTTTACATTGGTGCCTCCATCGTTGCTTTCACTGCTCACTTTCATACAGGAAAAGCATTTGAATGGAATCAGTCCAGAGCCTGCTCTCAGCTGCGAAGCTACACAGCACAGAATGAACAGTGGCATCTGCTCCCACAGCAGAAGGACCAGCAGGGAAAGCTAGTGCTCTGCTTCTTCAGCACACAAGCAGCTTTGCAACGGGGTCACCATTATTGCAGTCTCTCCTCGGTTTCATACCTAAAAGTCCATTTGAATACAAATTCTCCGGTGGTGTCTCTCAGCTGCCCAGCAGCACAGTTAGTACTGCACGAACGTTTGGCCTCTGATCCCACAGCAGAAGAGCCAGGATTGAAAGCTGGTGCTGGACCTGTTCAGCACACAATCACCTTTACATTGGTGCCTCCATCGTTGCTTTCACAGCTAACACTCATACAGGAAAAGCATTTGAATGGAATCAGTCCAGAGCCTGCTCTCTGCTGGCAGCAACACAGCACAGAATGAACAGTGGCATCTGCTCACACGGCAGAAGGACCAGCAGGGAAAGCTAGGGCTAAGTCTCTTCAGCACACAAGCAGCTTTGCAACGGTGTCACCATCATTGCAGTCTCTCCTCGGTTTCATACCTAAAAGTCCATTTGAATCCAAATTCTCAGGTGGTCTATCTCAGCTGCCCAGCAGCACAGTGAGTACAGCACGAACGTTTGGCCTCTGCTCCCACAGCAGAAGAGCCAGGATTGAAAGCTGGTGCTGGAACTGTTCAGCACACAATCACCTTTACATTGGTGCCTCCATCGTTGCTTTCACTGCTAACACTCATACAGGAAAAGCATTTGAATCGATTCAGTCCAGAGGCTGATCTCTGCAGCGCAGCAACACAGTCAGCACAGAATGAACAGTGGCATCTGCTCCCACAGCAGAAGGACCCGCAGGGAAAGCTAGTGCTGGGCCTCTTCAGCACACAGTCAGCTTTGCAACGGCGTCACCATCATTGCAGTCTCTCCTCGGTTTCATACCTAAAAGTCCATGTGAATCCAAATTCTCAGATGATCTCTCTCAGCTGCCCAGCAGCACAGTGAGGACAGCACGAACGTTTGGCCTCTGCTCCCACAGCAGAAGAGCCAGGATTGAAAGCTGGTGCTGGACATGTTCAGCACACAATCACCTTTACATTGGTGTCACCATCGTTGCTTTCACTGCTCACATTCATACAGGAAAAGCATTTGAATGGAATCAGTCCAGAGCCTGCTCACTCCTGCGCAGCAACACAATCAGCACAGAATGAACAGTGGCATCTGCTCCCACAGCAGAAGGACCAGCAGGGAAAGCTAGTGCTGGGCCTCTTCAGCACACAAGCAGCTTTGCAACGGTGTCACCATCATTGCAGTCTCTCCTAGGTTTCATACCTAGAGGTCCATTTGAATCCAAATTCTCAGGTGGTGTCTCTCAGCTGCCCAGCAGCACAGTGAGTACAGCACGAACGTTTGGCATCTGCTCCCACAGCAGAAGAGCCAGGATTGAAAGCTGGTGCTGGACATGTTCAGCACACAATCACCTTTACATTTGTGCCTCCATCGTTGCTTTCATTGCTCACTTTCTTACAGGGAAAGCATTTGAATGGAATCAGTCCGGAACCTGCTCTCTGCTGGCAGCAACACAGCACAGAATGAACAGTGGCATCTGCTCCCACGGCAGAAGGACCAGCAGGGAAAGCTAGTGCTGGGCCTCTTCAGCACACAGTCAGCTTTGCAACGGTGTCACCATCATTGCAGTCTCTCCTCGGTTTCATACCTAAAAGTCCATTTGAATCCAAATTCTCAGGTGGTGTCTCTCAGCTGCCCAGCAGCACAGTGAGTACAGCACGAAAGTCTGGCCTCTGTTCCCACCGCAGAAGAGCCAGGAACGAAAGCTGGTGCTGGACCTGTTCAGCACACAATCACCTTTACATTGGTGCCTCCATCGTTGCTTTCACTGCTCACATTCGTACAGGAAAAGCATTTGAATGGAATCAGTCGAAAGCCAGCTCTCTGCTGGCAGCAACACAGCACAGAATGAACAGTGGCATCTGCTCCCACAGCAGTAGGACCAGCAGGGAAAGCTAGTGCTGGGCTTCTTCAGCACACAGTCAGCTTTGCAACGGTGTCACCATCATTGCAGTCTCTCCTCGGTTTCATACCTAAAAGTCCATTTGAATCCAAATTCTCAGGTGGTGTCTCTCGGCTGCCCAGCAGCACAGTGAGTACAGCACGAACGTTTGGCCTCTGCTCCCACAGCAGAAGAGGCAGGATTGAAAGCTGGTGCTGGACCTGTTCAGCACACAATCACCTTTACGTTGGTGCCTCCATCGTTGCTTTCACTGCTCACTTTCATACAGGAAAAGCATTTGAAAGGATTCAGTCCAGAGTCTGCTCTCTGATGCGTAACAACAGCACAGAATGAACAGTGGCATCTGCTCACACGGCAGAAGGACCAGCAGGGAAAGCTAGTGCTGGGCCTCTTCAGCACACAAGCAGCTTTGCAACGGTGTCACCATCATTGCAGTCTCTCCTCGGTTTCATCCCTAAAATTCCATTTGAATCTACATTCTCAGGTGGTCTCTCTCAGCTGCCCAGCAGCATAGTGAGTACAGCACGAACGTTTGGCCTCTGATCCCACAGCAGAAGAGCCAGGATTGAAAGCTGGTGCTGGACCTGTTCAGCACTCAATCACCTTTACATTGGTGCATCCATCGTTGCTTTCACTGCTCACTTTCATACAGGAAAAGCATTTGAATGGATTCAGTCCAGAGGCTGCTCTCTGCTGCGCAGCAACACAGTCCACACAGAATGAACAGTGGCATCTGCTCCCACGGCAGAATGACCAGCAGGGAAAGCTAGTGCTGGGCCTCTTCAGCACACAAGCAGCTTTGCAGCGGTGTCACCATCATTGCAGTCTCTCCTCGGTTTCATACCTAAAAGTCCATTTGAATCCAAATTCTCAGGTGGTGTCGCTCAGCTGCCCAGCAGCACAGTGAGTACAGAACGAACGTTTGGCATCTGCTCCCACAGCAGAAGAGCCAGGATTGAAAGCTGGTGCTGGACCTGTTCAGCACACAATCACCTTTACATTGGTGCATTCATCGTTGCTTTCACTGCTCACTTTCATACAGGAAAAGCAATTGAATGGAATCATTCCAGAGGCTGCTCTCTACAGTGCAGCAACACAGTCAGCACAGAATGAACAGTGGCATCTGCTCACAAGGGAGAAGGATCATCAGGGAAAGATAGTGCTGGGCCTCTTCAGCACACAAGCAGCTTTGCAACGGGGTCACCATCATTGCAGTCTCTCCTCGGTTTCATACCTAAAAGTCCATTTGAATCCAAATTCTCAGGTGGTCTCAGCTGCCCAGCAGTACAGTGAGTACAGCACGAACGTTTGGCATCTGCTCCCATAGCAGAAGAGCCAGGATTGAAAGCTGGTGCTGGACCTGTTCAGCACACAATCACCTTTACATTGGTGCCTCCATCGTTGCTTTCACTGCTCACTTTCATACAGGAAAAGCATTTGAATGGAATCAGTCCAGAGCCTGCTCTCTGCTGCGCAGCAACACAATCAGTACAGAATGAACAGTGGCATGTGCTCCCACAGCAGAAGGACGAGCAGGGAAAGCTACTGCTGGGCTTCTTCAGCACACAGTCAGCCTTGCAACGGTGTCACCATCATTGCAGTCTCTCCTCGGTTTCATACCTAAAAGTCCATTTGAATCCAAATTCTCAGGTGGTGTCTCTCAGCTGCCCAGCAGCACAGTGAGTACAGCACGAACGTTTGGCCTCTGCTCCCACAGCAGAAGAGCCAGGATTGAAAGATGGTGCTGGACCTGTTCAGCACACAATCACCTTTACATTGGTGCCTCCATCATTGCTTTCACTGCTAACATTCATACAGGAAAAGCATTTGAATGGAATCAGTCCAGAGGCTGCTCTCTGCTGCGCAGCAACACAGCACAGAATGAAGTGGCATCTGCTCCCACGGCAGAAGGACCAGCAGGGAAAGCTACTGCTGGGCGTCTTCAGCACACAGTCAGCTTTGCAAAGTGGTCACCATCATTGCAGTCTCTCCTCGGTTTCATACCTAAATGTCCATTTGAATCCAAATTCTCAGGTGGTGTTTCTCAGCTGCCCAGCAGCACAGTGAGTACAGCACGAACGTTTGGCCTCTGCTCCCACAGCAGCAGAGCCAGGACTGAATGCTGGTGCTGGACCTGTTCAGTACACAATCACCATTACATTGGTGCCTCCATCGTTGCTTTCACTGCTAACATTCATACAGGAAAAGCATTTGAATGGAATCAGTCCAGAGGCTGCTCTCTGCTGCGCAGCAACACAGTCAGCACAGAATGAACAGTGGCATCTGCTCACAAGGCAGAAGGACCAGCAGGGAAAGCTAGTGCTGGGCCTCTTCAGCACACAGTCAGCTTTGCAACGGTGTCACCATCATTGCAGTCTCTCCTCGGTTTCATACCTAAAACTGCATTTGAATCCAAATTCTCAGGTGGTGTCTCTCAGCTGCCCAGCAGCACAGTGAGTACAGCACGAACGTTTGGCCTCTGCTCCCACAGCAGAAGAGCCAGGATTGAAAGCTGGTGCTGGACCTGTTCAGCACACAATCACCTTTACATTGGTGCCTCCATCGTTGCTTTCACTGCTCACATTCACACAGGAAAAGCATTTGAATGGAATCAGTCCAGAGGCTGCTCTCTGCTGCGCAGCAACACAGTCAGCACAGAATGAACAGTGGCATCTGCTCCCACAGCAGAAGGACCAGCAGGGAAAGCTAGTGCTGGGCCTCTTCAGCACACAGTCAGCTTTGCAAAGGGGTCACCATCATTGCAGTCTCTCCTCGGTTTCATACCTAAAAGTCCATTTGAATCCAAATTCTCAGGTGGTCTCTCTCAGCTGCCCAGCAGCACAGTGAGTACAGCACGAACGTTTCGCCTCTGTTCCCACGGCAGAAGAGCCAGGATTGAAAGCTGGTGCTGGACCTGTTCAGCACACAATCACCTTTACATTAGTGCCTCCATCATTGCTTTCACTGCTAACATTCATACTGGAAAAGCATTTGAATGGAATCAAACCAGAGGCTGCTCTCTGCTGCGCAGCAACACAGCACAGAATGAACAGTGGCATCTGCTCCCACGGCAGAAGGACCAGCAGGGAAAGCTAGTGCTGGGCCTCTTCAGCACACAAGCAGCTTTGCAACGGTGTCACCATCATTGCAGTCTCTCCTCGGTTTCATACCTAAAAGTCCATTTGAATCCAAATTCTCAGGTGGTGTCTCTCAGCTGCCCAGCAGCACAGTGAGTACAGCACGAACGTTTGGCCTCTGCTCCCACAGCAGAAGAGCCAGGATTGAAAGCTGGTGCTGGACCTGTTCAGCACACAATCACCTTTACATTGGTGCCTCCATCGTTGCTTTCACTGCTCACATTCATACAGGAAAAGCATTTGAATGGAATCAGTCTAGAGGCCGATCTCTGCTGCGCAGCAACACAGTCAGCACAGAATGAACAGTGGCATCTGCTCACACGGCACAAGGACAAGCAGGGAAAGCTAGTGCTGGGCCTCTTCAGCACACAGTCAGCTTTGCAACGGTGCCCGTATCATTGCAGTCTCTCCTCGGTTTCATACCTAAAAGTCCATTTGAATCCAAATTCTCAGGTGGTTATTCTCAGCTGCTGAGCAGCACAGTGAGTACAGCACGAACGTTTGGCCTCTGCTCAAACAGCAGAAGAGCCAGGATTGAAAGCTGGTGCTGGAACTGTTCAGCACACAATCACCTTTACATTAGTGCCTCCATCGTTGCTTTCACAGCTCACATTCATAAAGGAAAAGCATTTGAGTAGAATCAGTCCAGAGGCTGCTCTCTGCTGCGCAGCAACACAGTCAGCACAGAATGAACAGTGGCATCTGCTCCCACGGCAGAAGGACCAGGAGGGAAAGCTAGTGCTGGGCCTCTTCAGCACACAAGCAGCTTTGCAACGGTGCCACCATCATTGCAGTCTCTCCTCGGTTTCATACCTAAAAGTCCATTTGAATCCAAATTCTCAGGTGGTGTCTCTCAGCTGCCCAGCAGCACAGTGAGTACAGCACGAACGTTTGGCCTCTCCTCCCACAGCAGAAGAGCCAGGATTGAAAGCTGGTGCTGGACCTGTTCAGCACACAATCACCTTTACATTGGTGCCTCCATCGTTGCTTTCACTGCTCACATTCATTAAGGAAAAGCATTTGAATGGAATCAGTCCATAGCCTGCTCTCTGCTGCGCAACAACACAATCAGCACAGAATGAACAGTGGCATCTGCTCCCACAGCAGAAGGACCAGCAGGGAAAGCTAGTGCTGGGCTTCTTCAGCACACAGTCAGCCTTGCAACGGTGTCACCATCATTGCAGTCTCTCCTCGGTTTCATACCTAAAAGTCCATTTGAATCCAAATTCTCAGGTGGTCTCTCTCAGCTGCCCAGCAGCACAGTGAGTACAGCACGAACGTTTGGCCTCTGCTCCCACAGCAGAAGAGCCAGGATTGAAAGCTGGTGCTGGACCTGTTCAGCACACAATCACCTTTACATTGGTGCCTCCATCGTTGCTTTCAATGCTCACATTCATACAGGAAAAGCATTTGAATGGAATCAGTCCAGAGCCTGCTCTCTGCTGCGCAGCAACACAGCACAGAATGAACAGTGGCATCTGCTCACACGGCAGAGGGACGAGCAGGGAAAGCTAGTGCTGGGCCTCTTCAGAACACAAGCTGCTTTGCAACGGTGTCACCATCATTGCAGTCTCTCCTCGGTTTCATACCTAAAAGTCCATTTGAATCCAAATTCTCAGGTGGTTATTCTCAGCTGCCCAGCAGCACAGTGAGGACAGCACGAACGTTTGGCCTCTGCTCCCACAGCAGAAGAGCCAGGATTGAAAGCTGGTGCTGGACCTGTCAGCACACAATCACCTTTACATTAGTGCCTCCATCCTTGCTTTCACTGCTCACATTCATTCAGGAAAAGCATTTCAATGGAATCTGTCCAGAGGCTGCTCTCTACTGCGCAGCAACACAGTCAGCACAGAATGAACAGTGGCATCTGCTCCCACAGCAGAAGGACCAGCAGGGAAAGCTAGTGCTGGGCCTCTTCAGCACACAGTCAGCTTTGCAACGGTGTCACCATCATTGCAGTCTCTCCTCGGTTTCCTACCTAAAAGTCCATTTGAATCCAAATTCTCAGGTGGTGTCTCTCAGCTGCCCAGCAGCACAGTGAGTACAGCACGAACGTTTGGCCTCTCCTCCCACAGCAGAAGAGCCAGGATTGAAAGCTGGTGCTGGACCTGTTCAGCACACAATCACCTTTACATTGGTGCCTCCATCATTGCTTTCACTGCTCACATTCATTCAGGAAAAGCATTTGAATGGAATCACTCCAGAGGCTGCTCTCTGCTGCGCAGCAACACAGTCAGCACAGAATGAACAGTGGCATCTGCTCCCACGGCAGAAGGACGAGCAGGGAAAGCTAGTGCTGGGCCTCTTCAGCACACAAGGAGTTTTGCAGCGGTGTCACCGTCATTGCAGTCTTTCCTCGGTTTCATACCTAAAAGTCCATTTGAATCCAAATTCTCAGGTGGTGTCTCTCAGCTGCCCAGCAGCACAGTGAGTACAGCACGAACGTTTGGCCTCTGCTCCCACAGCAGAAGAGCCAGGATTGAAAGCTGGTGCTGGACCTGTTCAGCACACAATCACCTTTACATTGGTGCCTCCATCGTTGCTTTCACTGCTCACATTCATTCAGCAAAAGCATTTGAATGGAATCAGTCTAGATCCTGCTCTCTGCTGCGCAGCAACACAGTCAGCACAGAATGAACAGTGGCATCTGCTCCCACGGCAGAAGGACCAGGAGGGAAAGCTAGTGCTAGGCCTCTTCAGCACACAAGCAGCTTTGCAACGGTGCCACCATCATTGCAGTCTCTCCTCGGTTTCATACCTAAAAGTCCATTTGAATCCAAATTCTCAGGTGGTGTCTCTCAGCTGCCCAGCAGCACAGTGAGTACAGCACGAACGTTTGGCCTCTCCTCCCACAGCAGAAGAGCCAGGATTGAAAGCTGGTGCTGGACCTGTTCAGCACACAATCACCTTTACATTGGTGCCTCCATCGTTGCTTTCACTGCTCACATTCATTAAGGAAAAGCATTTGAATGGAATCAGTCCATAGCCTGCTCTCTGCTGCGCAACAACACAATCAGCACAGATTGAACAGTGGCATCTGCTCCCACAGCAGAAGGACCAGCAGGGAAAGCTAGTGCTGGGCTTCTTCAGCACACAGTCAGCCTTGCAACGGTGTCACCATCATTGCAGTCTCTCCACGGTTTCATACCTAAAAGTCCATTTGAATCCAAATTCTCAGGTGGTCTCTCTCAGCTGCCCAGCAGCACAGTGAGTACAGCACGAACGTTTGGCCTCTGCTCCCACAGCAGAAGAGCCAGGATTGAAAGCTGGTGCTGGACCTGTTCAGCACACAATCACCTTTACATTGGTGCCTCCATCGTTGCTTTCACTGCTCACTTTCATACAGGAAAAGCATTTGAATGGAATCAGTCCAGAGCCTGCTCTCTGCTGCGCAGCAACACAGTCAGCACAGAATGAACAGTGGCATCTGCTCACACGGCAGAAGGACGAGCAGGGAAAGCTAGTGCTGGGCCTCTTCAGAACACAAGCTGCTTTGCAACGGTGTCACCATCATTGCAGTCTCTGCTCGGTTTCATACCTAAAAGTCCATTTGAATCCAAATTCTCAGGTGGTTATTCTCAGCTGCCCAGCAGCACAGTGAGGACAGCACGAACGTTTGGCCTCTGCTCCCACAGCAGTAGAGCCAGGATTGAAAGCTGGTGCTGGACCTGTTCAGCACACAATCACCTTTACATTGGTGCCTCCATCGTTGCTTTCACTGCTCACTTTCATACAGGAAAAGCATTTGAATGGAATCAGTCCAGAGCCTGCTCTCTGCTGCGCAGCAACACAGCACAGAATGAACAGTGGCATCTGCTCACACGGCAGAAGGTCGAGCAGGAAAGCTAGTGCTGGGCCTCTTCAGAACACAAGCTGCTTTGCAACGGTGTCACCATCATTGCAGTCTCTCCTCGGTTTCATACCTAAAAGTCCATTTGAATCCAAATTCTCAGGTGGTTATTCTCAGCTGCCCAGCAGCACAGTGAGGACAGCACGAACGTTTGGCCTCTGCTCCCACAGCAGTAGAGCCAGGATTGAAAGCTGGTGCTGGACCTGTTCAGCACACAATCACCTTTACATTAGTGCCTCCATCCTTGCTTTCACTGCTCACATTCATTCAGGAAAAGCATTTCAATGGAATCTGTCCAGAGGCTGCTCTCTACTGCGCAGCAACACAGTCAGCACAGAATGAACAGTGGCATCTGCTCCCACAGCAGAAGGACCAGCAGGGAAAGCTAGTGCTGGGCCTCTTCAGCACACAAGCAGCTTTGCAACGGTGTCACCATCATTGCAGTCTCTCCTCGGTTTCATACCTAAAAGTCCATTTGAATCCAAATTCTCAGGTGGTGTCTCTCAGCTGCCCAGCAGCACAGTGAGTACAGCACGAACGTTTGGCCTCTGCTCCCATAGCAGAAGACCCAGGATTGAAAGCTGGTGCTGGACCTGTTCAGCACACAATCACCTTTACATTGGTGCCTCCATCGTTGCTTTCACTGCTCACATTCATTCAGGAAAAGCATTTGAATGGAATCAGTCCCGAGGCTGCTCTCTGCTGCGCAGGAACACAATCAGCACAGAATGAACAGTGGCATCTGCTCACACGGCAGAAGGACCAGCAGGGAAAGCTAGTGCTGGGCCTCTTCAGAACACAAGCTGCTTTGCAACGGTGTCACCATCATTGCAGTCTCTCCTCGGTTTCATACCTAAAAGTCCATTTGAATCCAAATTCTCAGGTGGTCTCTCTCAGCTGCCCAGCAGCACAGTGAGTACAGCACGAACGTTTGGCCTCTGCTCCCACAGCAGAAGAGCCAGGATTGAAAGCTGGTGCTGGACCTGTTCAGCACACAAACACCTTTACATTGGTGCCTCCATCGTTGCTTTCACTGCTCACATTCATTCAGGAAAAACATTTGAATGGAATCAGTCCAGAGGCTGCACTCTGCTGGCAGCAACACAGTCAGCACAGAATGAACAGCGGCATCTGCTCCCACGGCAGAAGGACCAGCAGGGAAAGATAGTGCTGGGCCTCTTCAGCACACAGTCAGCTTTGCAACGGTGCCACCATCATTGCAGTCTCTCCTTGGTTACATACCTAAAAGTCCATTTGAATCCAAATTCTCAGGTGGTCTTTCTCAGCTGCCCAGCAGCACAGTGAGTACAGCACGAACGTTTGGCCTCTGCTCCCACAGCAGAAGAGCCAGGATTGAAAGCTGGTGCTGGACCTGTTCAGCACACAATCACCTTTACATTAGTGCCTCCATCGTTGCTTTCACTGCTCACATTCATACAGGAAAAGCATTTCAATGGAATCAGTCCAGAGGCTGCTCTCTACTGTGCAGCAACACAATCAGCACAGAATGAACAGTGGCATCTGCTCCCACAGCAGAAGGACCAGCAGGGAAAGCTAGTGCTGGGCCTCTTCAGCACACAAGCAGCTTTGCAAAGGGGTCACCATCATTGCAGTCTCTCCTCGGTTTCATACCTAAAAGTCCATTTGAATCCAAATTCTCAGGTGGTTATTCTCAGCTGCCCAGCAGCACAGTGAGTACAGCACGAACGTTTGGCCTCTGCTCCCATAGCAGAAGAGCCAGGATTGAAAGCTGGGGCTGGACCTGTTCAGCACACAATCACCTTTACATTAGTGCCTCCATCATTGCTTTCACTGCTCACATTCATTCAGGAAAAGCATTTGAATGGAATCACTCCAGAGGCTGCTCTCTGCTGCGCAGCAACACAGTCAGCACAGAATGAACAGTGGCATCTCCTCCCACGGCAGAAGGACCAGCAGGGAAAGCTAGTGCTGGGCCTCTTCAGCACACAGTCAGCTTTGCAACGGTGCCACCATCATTGCAGTCTCTCCTTGGTTTCATACCTAAAAGTCCATTTGAATCCAAATTCTCAGGTGGTGTCTCTCAGCTGCCCAGCAGCACAGTGAGTACAGCACGAACGTTTGGCCTCTCCTCCCACAGCAGAAGAGCCAGGATTGAAAGCTGGTGCTGGACCTGTTCAGCACACAATCACCTTTACATTGGTGCCTCCATCCTTGCTTTCACTGCTCACATTCATTCAGGAAAAGCATTTGAATGGAATCAGTCCAGAGCCTGCTCTCTGCTGCGCAGCAACACAGTCAGCACAGAATGAACAGTGGCATCTGCTCCCACAGCAGAAGGACCAGCAGGGAAAGCTAGTGCTGGGCCTCTTCAGCACACAAGCAGCTTTGCAACGGTGTCACCATCATTGCAGTCTCTCCTAGGTTTCATACCTCAAAGTCCATTTGAATCCAAATTCTCAGGTGGTGTCTCTCAGCTGCCCAGCAGCACAGTGAGTACAGCACGAACGTTTGGCCTCTGCTCCCACAGCAGAAGAGCCAGGATTGAAAGCTGGTGCTGGACCTGTTCAGCACACAATCCCCTTTACATTGGTGCCTCCATCCTTGCTTTCACTGCTCACATTCATACAGGAAAAGCATTTGAATGGAATCAGTCCAGAGCCTGCTCTCTGCTGCGCAGCAACACAGCACAGAATGAACAGTGGCATCTGCTCCCACAGCAGAAGGACCAGGAGGGAAAGCTAGTGCTGTGTCTCTTCAGCACACAAGCAGCTTTGCAACGGGGTCACCATCATTGCAGTCTCTCCTCGGTTTCATACCTAAAAGTCCATTTGAATCCAAATTCTCAGGTGGTGTCTCTCAGCTGCCCAGCAGCACAGTGAGTACAGCACGAACGTTTGGCCTCTGCTCCCACAGCAGAAGAGCCAGGATTGAAAGCTGGGGCTGGACCTGTTCAGCACACAATCACCTTTACATTGGTGCCTCCATAGTTGCTTTCACTGCTCACATTCATTCAGGAAAAGCATTTGAATGGAATCAGTCCAGAGCCTGCTCTCTGCTGGCAGCAACACACTCAGCACAGCAAGAACAGTGGCATCTGCTCCCACAGCAGAAGGACCAGCAGGGAAAGGTAGTGCTGGGCCTCTTCAGCACACAAGGAGCTTTGCAACGGTGTCACCATCATTGCAGTCTCTCCTCGGTTTCATACCTAAAAGTCCATTTGAATCCAAATTCTCAGGTGGTGTCTCTCAGCTGCCCAGCAGCACAGTGAGTACAGCACGAACGTTTGGCCTCTGCTCCCACAGCAGAAGAGCCAGGATTGAATGCTGGGGCTGGACCTGTTCAGCACACAATCACCTTTACATTGGTGCCTCCATAGTTGCTTTCACTGCTCACATTCATTCAGGAAAAGCATTTGAATGGAATCAGTCCAGAGCCTGCTCTCTGCTGGCAGCAACACACTCAGCACAGCAAGAACAGTGGCATCTGCTCCCACAGCAGAAGGACCAGCAGGGAAAGCTAGTGCTGGGCCTCTTCAGCACACAAGCAGCTTTTCAACGGTGTCACCATCATTGCAGTCTCTCCTCGGTTTCATACCTAAAAGTCCATTTGAATCCAAATTCTCAGCTGGTTATTCTCAGCTGCCCAGCAGCACCGTGAGTACAGCACAAACGTTTGGCTTCTGCTCCCACAGCAGAAGAGCCAGGATTGAAAGCTGGTGCTGGACCTGTTCAGCACACAATCACCTTTACATTGGTGCCTCCATCCTTGCTTTCACTGCTCACATTCATACAGGAAAAGCATTTGAATGGAATCAGTCCAGAGCCTGCTCTCTGCTGCGCAGCAACACAGCACAGAATGAACAGTGGCATCTGCTCCCACAGCAGAAGGACCAGCAGGGAAAGCTAGTGCTGGGCTTCTTCAGCACACAGTCAGCTTTGCAACGGTGTCACCATCATTGCAGTCTCTCCTCGGTTTCATACCTAAAAGTCCATTTGAATCCAAATTCTCAGGTGGTGTCTCTCAGCTGCCCAGCAGCACAGTGAGTACAGCACGAACGTTTGGCCTCTGCTCCCACAGCAGAAGAGCCAGGATTGAAAGCTGGTGCTGGACCTGTTCAGCACACAATCACCTTTACATTGGTGCCTCCATCGTTGCTTTCAGTGCTCACTTTCATACAGGAAAAGCATTTGAATGGAATCAGTCCAGAGCCTGCTCTCTGCTGGCAGCAACACAGTCAGCACAGAATGAACACTGGCATCTGCTCCCACAGCAGAAGGACCAGCAGGGAAAGCTAGTGCTGGGCCTCTTCAGAACACAAGCAGCTTTGCAACGGTGTCACCATCATTGCAGTCTCTCCTCGGTTTCATACCTAAAAGTCCATTTGAATCCAAATTCTCAGGTGGTTATTCTCAGCTGCCCAGCAGCACAGTGAGGACAGCACGAACATTTGGCCTCTGCTCCCACAGCAGAAGAGCCAGGATTGAAACCTGGTGCTGGACCTGTTCAGCACACAATCACCTTTACATTAGTGCCTCCATCGCTGCTTTCACTGCTCACATTCATTCAGGAAAAGCATTTGAATGGAATCAGTCCAGAGGCTGCTCTCTGCTGCGCAGCAACACAGTCAGCACAGAATGAACAGTGGCATCTCTCCCACAACAGAAGGACCAGCAGGGAAAGCTAGTGCTGGGCCTCTTCAGCACACAAGCAGCTTTGCAACGGTGTCACCATCATTGCAGTCTCTCCTCGGTTTCATACATAAAGTCCATTTGAATCCAAATTCTCAGGAGGTGTCTCTCAGCTGCCCAGCAGCACAGTGAGTACAGCACGAACGTTTGGCCTCTGCTCCCACAGCAGAAGAGCCAGGATTGAAAGCTGGTGCTGGACCTGTTCAGCACACAATCACCTTTACATTGGTGCCTCCATCGTTGCTTTCACTGCACACTTTCATACAGGAAAAGCATTTGAATAGAATCAGTCCAGAGCCTGCTCTCTGCTGCGCAACAACACAGTCTGCACAGAATGAACAGTGGCATCTGCTCCCACAGCAGAAGGACCAGCAGGGAAAGCTAGTGCTGGGACTCTTCAGCACACAAGCTGCTTTGCAACGGGGTCACCATCATTGCAGTCTCTGCTCGGTTTCATACCTAAAAGTCCATTTGAATCCAAATTCTCAGGTGGTTATTGTCAGCTGCCCAGCAGCACAGTGAGTACAGCACGAACGTTTGGCTTCTGCTCCCACAGCAGAAGAGCCAGGATTGAAAGCTGGTGCTGGACCTGTTCAGCACACAATCACCTTTACATTAGTGCCTCCATCCTTGCTTTCACTGCTCACATTCATTCAGGAAAAGCATTTGAATGGAATCAGTCCAGAGGCTGCTCTCTACTGCGCCGCAACACAATCAGCACAGAATGAACAGTGGCATCTGCTCCCACAGCAGAAGGACCAGCAGGGAAAGCTAGTGCTGGGCCTCTTCAGCACACAAGCAGCTTTGCAACAGTATCACCATCATTGCAGTCTCTCCTCGGTTTCATACCTAAAAGTCCATTTGAATCCAAATTCTCAGGTGGTGTCTCTCAGCTGCCCAGCAGCACAGTGAGTACAGCACGAACGTTTGGCCTCTGCTCCCATAGCAGAAGAGCCAGGATTGAAAGCTGGGGCTGGACCTGTTCAGCACACAATCACCTTTACATTGGTGCCTCCATCGTTGCTTTCACTGCTCACATTCATACAGGAAAAGCATTTGAATGGAATCAGTCCAGAGCCTGCTCTCTGCTGCGCAGCAACACAGTCAGCACAGAATAAACAGTGGCATCTGCTCCCACGGCAGAAGGACCAGCAGGGAAAGCTAGTGCTGGGCCTCTTCAGCACACAAGCAGCTTTTCAACGGTGTCACCATCATTGCAGTCTCTCCTCGGTTTCATACCTAAAAGTCCATTTGAATCCAAATTCTCAGCTGGTTATTCTCAGCTGCCCAGCAGCACCGTGAGTACAGCACGAACGTTTGGCTTCTGCTCCGACAGCAGAAGAGCCAGGATTGAAAGCTGGTGCTGGACCTGTTCAGCACACAATCACCTTTACATTGGTGCCTCCATCGTTGCTTTCACTGCTCACATTCATACAGGAAAAGCATTTGAATGGAATCAGTCCAGAGCCTGCTCTCTGCTGGCAGCAACACAGTCAGCACAGAATGAACAGTGGCATCTGCTCCCACAGCAGAAGGACCAGCAGGGAAAGCTAGTGCTGGGCCTCTTCAGCACACAAGCAGCTTTGCAACGGTGTCACCATCATTGCAGTCTCTCCTCGGTTTCATACCTAAAAGTCCATTTGAATCCAAATTCTCAGGTGGTGTCTCTCAGCTGCCCAGCAGCACAGTGAGTACAGCACGAACGTTTGGCCTCTGCTCCCACAGCAGAATAGCCAGGATTGAAAGCTGGTGCTGGACCTGTTCAGCACACAATCCCCTTTACATTGGTGTCTCCATCGTTGCTTTCACTGCTCACATTCATACAGGAAAAGCATTTGAATGGAATCAGTCCAGAGCCTGCTCTCTGCTGCGCAGCAACACAGCACTGAATGAACAGTGGCATCTTCTCCCACAGCAGAAGGACCAGGAGGGAAAGCTAGTGCTGGGCTTCTTCAGCACACAGTCAGCTTTGCAAAGGGGTCACCATCATTGCAGTCTCTCCTCGGTTTCATACCTAAAAGTCCATTTGAATCCAAATTCTCAGGTGGTGTCTCTCAGCTGCCCAGCAGCACAGTGAGTACAGCACGAACGTTTGGCCTCTGCTCCCACAGCAGAAGAGCCAGGATTGAAAGCTGGGGCTGGACCTGTTCAGCACACAATCACCTTTACGTTAGTGCCTCCATAGTTGCTTTCACTGCTCACATTCATTCAGGAAAAGCATTTGAATGGAATCAGTCCAGAGCCTGCTCTCTGCTGGCAGCAGCACACTCAGCACAGCAAGAACAGTGGCATCTGCTCCCACAGCAGAAGGACCAGCAGGGAAAGCTACTGCTGGGCCTCTTCAGCACACAAGCAGCTTTGCAACGGTGTCACCATCATTGCAGTCTCTCCTCGGGTTCATACCTAAAAGTCCATTTGAATCCAAATTCTCAGGTGGTGTCTCTCAGCTGCCCAGCAGCACAGTGAGTACAGCACGAACGTTTGGCCTCTGCTCCCACAGCAGAAGAGCCAGGATTGAAAGCTGGTGCTGGACCTGTTCAGCACACAATCACCTTTGCATTGCTGCCTCCATCGTTGCTTTCACTGCTCACATTCATTCAGGAAAAGCATTTGAATGGAATCAGTCCAGAGCCTGCTCTCTGCTGCGCAGCAACACAGTCAGCACAGAAAGAACAGTGGCATCTGCTCCCACGGCAGAAGGACGAGCAGGGAAAGCTAGTGCTGGGCCTCTTCAGCAAACAAGCAGCTTTGCAACGGAGTCACCATCATTGCAGTCTCTCCTCGGTTTCATACCTAAAAGTCCATTTGAATCCAAATTCTCAGGTGGTTATTCTCAGCTGCCCAGCAGCACAGTGAGTACAGCACGAACGTTTGGCCTCTGTTCCCACAGCAGAAGAGCCAGGATTGAAAGCTGGTGCTGGACCTGTTCAGCACACAATCACCTTTACATTAGTGCCTCCATCCTTGCTTTCACTGCTCACATTCATACAGGAAAAGCATTTGAATGGAATCAGTCCAGAGGCTGCTCTCTGCTGCGCAGCAACACAGTCAGCACAGAATGAACAGTGGCATCTGCTCGCACGGCAGAAGGACCAGCCGGGAAAGCTAGTGCTGGGCCTCTTCAGCACACAAGCAGCATTGCAACGGTGTCACCATCATTGCAGTCTCTCCGCGGTTTCATACCTAAAAGTCCATTTGAATCCAAATTCTCAGGTGGTCTCAGCTGCCCAGCAGCACAGTGAGTACAGCACGAACGTTTGGCCTCTGCTCCCACAGCAGAAGAGCCAGGATTGAAAGCTGGTGCTGGACCTGTTCAGCCCACAATCACCTTTACATTAGTGCCTCCATCGTTGCTTTCACTGCTCACATTCATTCAGGAAAAGCATTTGAATGGAATCAGTCCAGAGGCTGCTCTCTGCTGCGCAGCAACACAGTCAACACAGAATGAACAGTGGCACCTCTCCCACGGCAGAAGGACCAGCAGGGAAAGCTAGTGCTGGGCCTCTTCAGCACACAAGCAGCTTTGCAAAGGTGTCACCATCATTGCAGTCTCTCCTCGGTTTCATACCTAAAAGTCCATTTGAATCCAAATTCTCAGGAGGTGTCTCTCAGCTGCCCAGCAGCACAGTGAGTACAGCACGAACCTTTGGCATCTGCTCCGAAAGCAGAAGAGCCAGGATTGAAAGCTGGTGCTGGACCTGTTCAGCACACAATCACCTTTACATTGGTGCCTCCATCGTTGCTTTCACTGCTCACTTTCATACAGGAAAAGCATTTGAATGGAATCAGTCCAGAGCCTGCTCTCTGCTGCGCAGGAACACAATCAGCACAGAATGAACAGTGGCATCTGCTCCCACGGCAGAAGGACCAGCAGGGAAAGCTAGTGCTGGGCCTCTTCAGCACACAGTCAGCTTTGCAACGGTGTCACCATCATTGCAGTCTCTCCTCGGTTTCATACCTAAAAGTCCATTTGAATCCAAATTCTCAGGTGGTGTCTCTCAGCTGCCCAGCAGCACAGTGAGTACAGCACGAACGTTTGGCCTCTGTTCCCACAGCAGAAGAGCCAGGATTGAAAGCTGGTGCTGGACCTGTTCAGCACACAATCACCTTTACATTGGTGCCTCCATCATTGCTTTCACTGCTCACATTCATTCAGGAAAAGCATTTGAATGGAATCACTCCAGAGGCTGCTCTCTGCTGCGCAGCAACACAGTCAGCACAGAATGAACAGTGGCATCTGCTCCCACGGCAGAAGGACGAGCAGGGAAAGCTAGTGCTGGGCCTCTTCAGCACACAAGGAGTTTTGCAGCGGTGTCACCATCATTGCAGTCTCTCCTCGGTTTCATACCTAAAAGTCCATTTGAATCCAAATTCTCAGCAGGTGTCTTTCAGCTGCCCAGCACCACAGTGAGTACAGCACGAAAATTTGGCCTCTGCTACCACAGCAGAAGAGCCAGGATTGAAAGCTGGTGCTGGACCTGTTCATCACACAATCACCTTTACATTGGTGCCTCCATCGTTGCTTTCACTGCTCACATTCATACAGGAAAAGCATTTGAATGGAATCAGTCCAGAGCCTGCTCTCTGCTGGCAGCAACACAGTCAGCACAGAATGAACAGTGGCATCTGCTCACACGGGAGAAGGACCAGCAGGGAAAGCTAGTGCTGGGCCTCTTCAGAACACAAGCTGCTTTGCAACGGGGTCACCATCATTGCAGTCTCTCCTCGGTTTCATACCTAAAAGTCCATTTGAATCCAAATTCTCAGGTGGTGTCTCTCAGCTGCCCAGCAGCACAGTGAGTACAGCACGAACGTTTGGCCTCTGCTCCCACAGCAGAAGAGCCAGGATTGAAAGCTGGTGCTGGACCTGTTCAGCACACAAACACCTTTACATTGGTGCCTCCATCGTTGCTTTCACTGCTCACATTCATTCAGGAAAAACATTTGAATGGAATCAGTCCAGAGGCTGCACTCTGCTGGCAGCAACACAGTCAGCACAGAATGAACAGCGGCATCTGCTCCCACGGCAGAAGGACCAGCAGGGAAAGATAGTGCTGGGCCTCTTCAGCACACAGTCAGCTTTGCAACGGTGCCACCATCATTGCAGTCTCTCCTTGGTTTCATACCTAAAAGTCCATTTGAATCCAAATTCTCAGGTGGTCTTTCTCAGCTGCCCAGCAGCACAGTGAGTACAGCACGAACGTTTGGCCTCTGCTCCCACAGCAGAAGAGCCAGGATTGAAAGCTGGTGCTGGACCTGTTCAGCACACAATCACCTTTACATTAGTGCCTCCATCGTTGCTTTCACTGCTCACAATCATACAGGAAAAGCATTTGAATGGAATCACTCCAGAGGCTGCTCTCTACTGTGCAGCAACACAATCAGCACAGAATGAACAGTGGCATCTGCTCCCACAGCAGAAGGACCAGAATGGAAAGCTAGTGCTGGGCCTCTTCAGCACACAAGCAGCTTTGCAAAGGGGTCACCATCATTGCAGTCTCTCCTCGGTTTCATACCTAAAAGTCCATTTGAATCCAAATTCTCAGGTGGTTATTCTCAGCTGCCCAGCAGCACAGTGAGTACAGCACGAACGTTTGGCCTCTGCTCCCACAGCAGAAGAGCCAGGATTGAAAGCTGGTGCTGGACCTGTTCAGCACACAATCACCTTTACATTAGTGCCTCCATCGTTGCTTTCACTGCTCACATTCATTCAGGAAAAACATTTGAATGGAATCAGTCCAGAGGCTGCACTCTGCTGGCAGCAACACAGTCAGCACAGAATGAACAGCGGCATCTGCTCCCACGGCAGAAGGACCAGCAGGGAAAGCTAGTGCTGGGACTCTTCAGCACACAAGCAGCTTTGCTACGGTGCCACCATCATTGCAGTCTCTCCTTGGTTTCATACCTAAAAGTCCATTTGAATCCAAATTCTCAGGTTTTCTATCTCAGCTGCCCAGCAGCACAGTGAGTACAGCACGAACGTTTGGCCTCTGCTCCCACAGCAGAAGAGCCAGGATTGAAAGCTGGTGCTGGACCTGTTCAGCACACAATCACCTTTACATTAGTGCCTCCATCGTTGCTTTCACTGCTCACATTCATACAGGAAAAGCATTTGAATGGAATCAGTCCAGAGGCTGCTCTCTACTGTGCAGCAACACAATCAGCACAGAATGAACAGTGGCATCTGCTCCCACAGCAGAGGGACCAGCAGGGAAAGCTAGTGCTGGGCCTCTTCAGCACACAGTCAGCTTTGCAAAGGGGTCACCATCATTGCAGTCTCTCCTCGGTTTCATACCTAAAAGTCCATTTGAATCCAAATTCTCAGGTGGTGTCTCTCAGCTGCCCAGCAGCACAGTGAGTACAGCACGAACGTTTGGCCTCTGCTCCCACAGCAGAAGAGCCAGGATTGAAAGCTGGGGCTGGACCTGTTCAGCACACAATCACCTTTACATTGGTGCCTCCATCGTTGCTTTCACTGCTCACATTCATACAGGAAAAGCATTTGAATGGAATCAGTCCAGAGCCTTCTCTCTGCTGCGCAGCAACACAGCACAGAATGAACAGTGGATTCTGCTCCCACAGCAGAAGGACCAGCAGGGAAAGCTAGTGCTGGGCTTCTTCAGCACACAGTCAGCTTTGCAACGGTGTCACCATCATTGCAGTCTCTCCTCGGTTTCATACCTAAAAGTCCATTTGAATCCAAATTCTCAGCTGGTAATTCTCAGCTGCCCAGCAGCACCGTGAGTACAGCACGAACGTTTGGCTTCTGCTCCCACAGCAGAAGAGCCAGGATTGAAAGCTGGTGCTGGACCTGTTCAGCACACAATCATCTTTACATTGGTGCCTCCATCCTTGCTTTCACTGCTCACATTCATACAGGAAAAGCATTTGAATGGAATCAGTCCAGAGCCTGCTCTCTGCTGCGCAGCAACACAGCACAGAATGAACAGTGGCATCTGCTCCCACAGCAGAAGGACCAGCAGGGAAAGCTAGTGCTGGGCTTCTTCAGCACACAGTCAGCTTTGCAACGGTGCCACCATCATTGCAGTCTCTCCTCGGTTTCATACCTAAAAGTCCATTTGAATCCAAATTCTCAGGTGGTGTCTCTCAGCTGCCCAGCAGCACAGTGAGTACAGCACGAACGTTTGGCCTCTGCTCCCACAGCAGAAGAGCCAGGATTGAAAGCTGGTGCTGGACCTGTTCAGCACACAATCACCTTTACATTGGTGCCTCCATCGTTGCTTTCAGTGCTCACTTTCATACAGGAAAAGCATTTGAATGGAATCAGTCCAGAGCCTGCTCTCTGCTGGCAGCAACACAGTCAGCACAGAATGAACAGTGGCATCTGCTCCCACGGCAGAAGGACGAGCAGGGAAAGCTAGTGCTGGGCCTCTTCAGAACACAAGCAGCTTTGCAACGTTGTCACCATCATTGCAGTCTCTCCTCGGTTTCATACCTAAAAGTCCATTTGAATCCAAATTCTCAGGTGGTTATTGTCAGCTGCCCAGCAGCACAGTGAGTACAGCCGAACGTTTGGCTTCTGCTCCCACAGCAGAAGAGCCAGGATTGAAAGCTGGTGCTGGACCTGTTCAGCACACAATCACCTTTACATTGGTGCCTCCATCCTTGCTTTCACTGCTCACATTCATTCAGGAAAAGCATTTGAATGGAATCAGTCCAGAGCCTGCTCTCTACTGCGCCGCAACACAATCAGCACAGAATTAACTGTGGCATCTGCTCCCACAGCAGAAGGACCAGCAGGGAAAGCTAGTGCTGGGCCTCTTCAGCACACAAGCAGCTTTGCAACAGTGTCACCATCATTGCAGTCTCTCCTCGGTTTCATACCTAAAAGTCCATTTGAATCCAAATTCTCAGGTGGTGTCTCTCAGCTGCCCAGCAGCACAGTGAGTACAGCACGAACGTTTGGCCTCTGCTTAGACAGCAGAAGAGCCAGGATTGAAAGCTGGTGCTGGACCTGTTCAGCACACAATCACCTTTACATTGGTGCCTCCATCGTTGCTTTCACTGCTCACATTCATACAGGAAAAGCATTTGAATGGAATCAGTCCAGAGCCTGCTCTCTGCTGCGCAGCAACACAGTCAGCACACAATGAACAGTGGCATCTGCTCCCACGGCAGAAGGACCAGCAGGGAAAGCTAGTGCTGGGCCTCTTCAGCACACAAGGAGCTTTGCAACGGGGTCACCATCATTGCAGTCTCTCCTCGGTTTCATACCTAAAAGTCCATTTGAATCCAAATTCTAGGTGGTGTCTCTCAGCTGCCCAGCAGCACAGTGAGTACAGCACGAACGTTAGGCCTCTGCTCCGACAGCAGTAGAGCCAGGATTGAAAGCTGGTGCTGGACCTGTTCAGCACACAATCACCTTTACATTGGTGCCTCCATCGTTGCTTTCAGTGCTCACATTCATACAGGAAAAGCATTTGAATGGAATCAGTCCAGAGCCTGCTCTCTGCTGCGCAGCAACACAGTCAGCACAGAATGAACAGTGGCATCTGCACACACGGCAGAAGGACCAGCAGGGAAAGCTAGTGCTGGGCCTCTTCAGCACACAAGCAGCTTTTCAACGGTGTCACCATCATTGCAGTCTCTCCTCGGTTTCATACCTAAAAGTCCATTTGAATCCAAATTCTCAGGTGGTGTCTCTCAGCTGCCCAGCAGCACCGTGAGTACAGCACGAACGTTTGGCTTCTGCTCCGACAGCAGAAGAGCCAGGATTGAAAGCTGGTGCTGGACCTGTTCAGCACACAATCACCTTTACATTGGTGCCTCCATCGTTGCTTTCAGTGCTCACATTCATACAGGAAAAGCATTTGAATGGAATCAGTCCAGAGCCTGCTCTCTGCTGCGCAGCAACACAGCACAGAATGAACAGTGGCATCTGCTCCCACAGCAGAAGGACCAGGAGGGAAAGCTAGTGCTGGGCTTCTTCAGCACACAGTCAGCTTTGCAACGTTGTCACCATCATTGCAGTCTCTCCTCGGTTTCATACCTAAAAGTCCATTTGAATCCAAATTCTCAGGTGGTTATTCTCAGCTGCCCAGCAGCACAGTGAGGACAGCACGAACGTTTGGCCTCTGCTCCCACAGCAGAAGAGCAAGGATTGAAAGCTGGGGCTGGACCTGTTCAGCACACAATCACCTTTACATTAGTGCCTCCATCGTTGCTTTCACTGCTCACATTCATTCAGGAAAAGCATTTGAATGGAATCAGTCCAGAGGCTGCTCTCTGCTGCGCAGCAACACAGTCAGCACAGAATGAACAGTGGCATCTGCTCACACGGCAGAAGGACCAGCAGGGAAAGCTAGTGCTGGGCCTCTTCAGCACACAAGCAGCTTTGCAACGGTGTCACCATCATTGCAGTCTCTCCTCGGTTTCATACATAAAGTCCATTTGAATCCAAATTCTCAGGAGGTGTCTCTCAGCTGCCCAGCAGCACAGTGAGTACAGCACGAACGTTTGGCCTCTGATCCCACAGCAGAAGAGCAAGGATTGAAAGCTGGTGCTGGACCTGTTCAGCACACAATCACCTTTACATTGGTGCCTCCATCGTTGCTTTCACTGCACACTTTCATACAGGAAAAGCATTTGAATAGAATCAGTCCAGAGCCTGCTCTCTGCTGCGCAACAACACAGTCAGCACAGAATGAACAGTGGCATCTGCTCCCACAGCAGAAGGACCAGCAGGGAAAGCTAGTGCTGGGACTCTTCAGCACACAAGCTGCTTTGCAACGGGGTCACCATCATTGCAGTCTCTCCTCGGTTTCATACCTAAAAGTCCATTTGAATCCAAATTCTCAGGTGGTTATTGTCAGCTGTCCAGCAGCACAGTGAGTACAGCCGAACGTTTGGCTTCTGCTCCCACAGCAGAAGAGCCAGGATTGAAAGCTGGTGCTGGACCTGTTCAGCACACAATCACCTTTACATTAGTGCCTCCATCCTTGCTTTCACTGCTCACATTCATTCAGGAAAAGCATTTGAATGGAATCAGTCCAGAGGCTGCTCTCTACTGCGCCGCAACACAATCAGCACAGAATTAACTGTGGCATCTGCTCCCACAGCAGAAGGACCAGCAGGGAAAGCTAGTGCTGGGCCTCTTCAGCACACAAGCAGCTTTGCAACAGTGTCACCATCATTTCAGTCTCTCCTCGGATTCATACCTAAAAGTCCATTTGAATCCAAATTCTCAGGTGGTGTCTCTCAGCTGCCCAGCAGCACAGTGAGTACAGCACGAACGTTTGGCCTCTGCTTCGACAGCAGAAGAGCCAGGATTGAAAGCTGGTGCTGGACCTGTTCAGCACACAATCACCTTTACATTGGTGCCTCCATCGTTGCTTTCACTGCTCACATTCATACAGGAAAAGCATTTGAATGGAATCAGTCCAGAGCCTGCTCTCTGCTGCGCAGCAACACAGTCAGCACAGAATGAACAGTGGCATCTGCTCCCACGGCAGAAGGACGAGCAGGGAAAGCTAGTGCTGGGCCTCTTCAGCACACAAGGAGCTTTGCAACGGTGTCACCATCATTGCAGTCTCTCCTCGGTTTCATACCTAAAAGTCCATTTGAATCCAAATTCTAGGTGGTGTCTCTCAGCTGCCCAGCAGCACAGTGAGTACAGCACGAACGTTAGGCCTCTGCTCCGACAGCAGTAGAGCCAGGATTGAAAGCTGGTGCTGGACCTGTTCAGCACACAATCACCTTTACATTGGTGCCTCCATCGTTGCTTTCAGTGCTCACATTCATACAGGAAAAGCATTTGAATGGAATCAGTCAGGAGCCTGCTCTCTGCTGCGCAGCAACACAGTCAGCACAGAATGAACAGTGGCATCTGCTCACACGGCAGAAGGACCAGCAGGGAAAGCTAGTGCTGGGCCTCTTCAGCACACAAGCAGCTTTTCAACGGTGTCACCATCATTGCAGTCTCTCCTCGGTTTCATACCTAAAAGTCCATTTGAATCCAAATTCTCAGGTGGTGTCTCTCAGCTGCCCAGCAGCACCGTGAGTACAGCACGAACGTTTGGCTTCTGCTCCGACAGCAGAAGAGCCAGGATTGAAAGCTGGTGCTGGACCTGTTCAGCACACAATCACCTTTACATTGGTGCCTCCATCGTTGCTTTCAGTGCTCACATTCATACAGGAAAAGCATTTGAATGGAATCAGTCCAGAGCCTGCTCTCTGCTGCGCAGCAACACAGCACAGAATGAACAGTGGCATCTGCTCCCACAGCAGAAGGACCAGGAGGGAAAGCTAGTGTTGGGCTTCTTCAGCACACAGTCAGCTTTGCAACGTTGTCACCATCATTGCAGTCTCTCCTCGGTTTCATACATAAAGTCCATTTGAATCCAAATTCTCAGGTGGTTATTCTCAGCTGCCCAGCAGCACAGTGAGTACAGCACGAACGTTTGGCCTCTGCTCCCACAGCAGAAGAGCCAGGATTGAAAGCTGGTGCTGGACCTGTTCAGCACACAATCACCTTTACATTAGTGCCTCCATCCTTGCTTTCACTGCTCACATTCATTCAGGAAAAGCATTTGAATTGAATCAGTCCAGAGGCTGCTCTCTGCTGCGCAGCAACACAGTCAGCACAGAATGAACAGTGGCATCTGCTCACACGGCAGAAGGACCAGCAGGGAAAGCTAGTGCTGGGCCTCTTCAGCACACAAGCAGCTTTGCAACGGTGTCACCATCATTGCAGTCTCTCCTCGGTTTCATACATAAAGTCCATTTGTATCCAAATTCTCAGGAGGTGTCTCTCAGCTGCCCAGCAGCACAGTGAGTACAGCACGAACGTTTGGCCTCTGCTCCCACAGCAGAAGAGCAAGGATTGAAAGCTGGTGCTGGACCTGTTCAGCACACAATCACCTTTACATTGGTGCCTCCATCGTTGCTTTCACTGCACACTTTCATACAGGAAAAGCATTTGAATAGAATCAGTCCAGAGCCTGCTCTCTGCTGCGCAACAACACAGTCAGCACAGAATGAACAGTGGCATCTGCTCCCACAGCAGAAGGACCAGCAGGGAAAGCTAGTGCTGGGACTCTTCCGCACACAAGCTGCTTTGCAACGGGGTCACCATCATTGCAGTCTCTCCTCGGTTTCATACCTAAAAGTCCATTTGAATCCAAATTCTCAGGTGGTTATTGTCAGCTGCCCAGCAGCACAGTGAGTACAGCCGAACGTTTGGCTTCTGCTCCCACAGCAGAAGAGCCAGGATTGAAAGCTGGTGCTGGACCTGTTCAGCACACAATCACCTTTACATTAGTGCCTCCATCCTTGCTTTCACTGCTCACATTCATTCAGGAAAAGCATTTGAATGGAATCAGTCCAGAGGCTGCTCTCTACTGCGCCGCAACACAATCAGCACAGAATTAACTGTGGCATCTGCTCCCACAGCAGAAGGACCAGCAGGGAAAGCTAGTGCTGGGCCTCTTCAGCACACAAGCAGCTTTGCAACAGTGTCACCATCATTGCAGTCTCTCCTCGGTTTCATACCTAAAAGTCCATTTGAATCCAAATTCTCAGGTGGTGTCTCTCAGCTGCCCAGCAGCACAGTGAGTACAGCACGAACGTTTGGCCTCTGCTTCGACAGCAGAAGAGCCAGGATTGAAAGCTGGTGCTGGACCTGTTCAGCACACAATCACCTTTACATTGGTGCCTCCATCGTTGCTTTCACTGCTCACATTCATACAGGAAAAGCATTTGAATGGAATCAGTCCAGAGCCTGCTCTCTGCTGGCAGCAACACAGTCAGCACAGAATGAACAGTGGCATCTGCTCCCACGGCAGAAGGACGAGCAGGGAAAGCTAGTGCTGGGCCTCTTCAGCACACAAGGAGCTTTGCAACGGTGTCACCATCATTGCAGTCTCTCCTCGGTTTCATACCTAAAAGTCCATTTGAATCCAAATTCTAGGTGGTGTCTCTCAGCTGCCCAGCAGCACAGTGAGTACAGCACGAACGTTAGGCCTCTGCTCCGACAGCAGTAGAGCCAGGATTGAAAGCTGGTGCTGGACCTGTTCAGCACACAATCACCTTTACATTGGTGCCTCCATCGTTGCTTTCAGTGCTCACATTCATACAGGAAAAGCATTTGAATGGAATCAGTCCAGAGCCTGCTCTCTGCTGCGCAGCAACACAGTCAGCACAGAATGAACAGTGGCATCTGCTCCCACAGCAGAAGGACCAGCAGGGAAAGCTAGTGCTGGGCCTCTTCAGAACACAAGCAGCTTTGCACGGTGTCACCATCATTGCAGTCTCTCCTAGGTTTCATACCTAAAAGTCCATTTGAATCCAAATTCTCAGGTGGTGTCTCTCAGCTGCCCAGCAGCACAGTGAGTACAGCACGAACGTTTGGCCTCTGCTCCCACAGCAGAAGAGCCAGGATTGAAAGCTGGTGCTGGACCTGTTCAGCACACAATCCCCTTTACATTGGTGCCTCCATCCTTGCTTTCACTGCTCACATTCATACAGGAAAAGCATTTGAATGGAATCAGTCCAGAGCCTGCTCTCTGCTGCGCAGCAACACAGCACAGAATGAACAGTGGCATCTGCTCCCACAGTAGAAGGACCAGGCGGGAAAGCTAGTGCTGTGTCTCTTCAGCACACAAGCAGCTTTGCAACGGGGTCACCATCATTGCAGTCTCTCCTCGGTTTCATACCTAAAAGTCCATTTGAATCCAAATTCTCAGGTGGTGTCTCTCAGCTGCCCAGCAGCACAGTGAGTACAGCACGAACGTTTGGCCTCTGCTCCCACAGCAGAAGAGCCAGGGATTGAAAGCTGGGGCTGGACCTGTTCAGCACACAATCACCTTTACATTGGTGCCTCCATAGTTGCTTTCACTGCTCACATTCATTCAGGAAAAGCATTTGAATGGAATCAGTCCAGAGCCTGCTCTCTGCTGGCAGCAACACACTCAGCACAGCAAGAACAGTGGCATCTGCTCCCACAGCAGAAGGACCAGCAGGGAAAGGTAGTGCTGGGCCTCTTCAGCACACAAGGAGCTTTGCAACGGTGTCACCATCATTGCAGTCTCTCCTCGGTTTCATACCTAAAAGTCCATTTGAATCCAAATTCTCAGGTGGTTATTGTCAGCTGCCCAGCAGCACAGTGAGTACAGCACGAACGTTTGGCCTCTGCTCCCACAGCAGAAGAGCCAGGATTGAAAGCTGGGGCTGGACCTGTTCAGCACACAATCACCTTTACATTGGTGCCTCCATAGTTGCTTTCACTGCTCACATTCATTCAGGAAAAGCATTTGGAATGGAATCAGTCCAGAGCCTGCTCTCTGCTGGCAGCAACACACTCAGCACAGCAAGAACAGTGGCATCTGCTCCCACAGCAGAAGGACCAGCAGGGAAAGGTAGTGCTGGGCCTCTTCAGCACACAAGGAGCTTTGCAACGGTGTCACCATCATTGCAGTCTCTCCTCGGTTTCATACCTAAAAGTCCATTTGAATCCAAATTCTCAGGTGTGTCTCTCAGCTGCCCAGCAGCACAGTGAGTACAGCACGAACGTTTGGCCTCTGCTCCCACAGCAGAAGAGCCAGGATTGAAAGCTGGTGCTGGACCTGTTCAGCACACAATCCCCTTTACATTGGTGCCTCCATCCTTGCTTTCACTGCTCACATTCATACAGGAAAAGCATTTGAATGGAATCAGTCCAGAGCCTGCTCTCTGCTGCGCAGCAACACAGCACAGAATGAACAGTGGCATCTGCTCCCACAGCAGAAGGACCAGGAGGGAAAGCTAGTGCTGTGTCTCTTCAGCACACAAGCAGCTTTGCAACGGGGTCACCATCATTGCAGTCTCTCCTCGGTTTCATACCTAAAAGTCCATTTGAATCCAAATTCTCAGGTGGTGTCTCTCAGCTGCCCAGCAGCACAGTGAGTACAGCACGAACGTTTGGCCTCTGCTCCCACAGCAGAAGAGCCAGGATTGAAAGCTGGGGCTGGACCTGTTCAGCACACAATCACCTTTACATTGGTGCCTCCATAGTTGCTTTCACTGCTCACATTCATTCAGGAAAAGCATTTGAATGGAATCAGTCCAGAGCCTGCTCTCTGTGGCAGCAACACACTCAGCACAGCAAGAACAGTGGCATCTGCTCCCACAGCAGAAGGACCAGCAGGGAAAGGTAGTGCTGGGCCTCTTCAGCACACAAGGAGCTTTGCAACGGGGTCACCATCATTGCAGTCTCTCCTCGGTTTCATACCTAAAAGTCCATTTGAATCCAAATTCTCAGGTGGTGTCTCTCAGCTGCCCAGCAGCACAGTGAGTACAGCACGAACGTTTGGCCTCTGCTCCCACAGCAGAAGAGCCAGGATTGAAAGCTGGGGCTGGACCTGTTCAGCACACAATCACCTTTACATTGGTGCCTCCATAGTTGCTTTCACTGCTCACTTTCATACAGGAAAAGCATTTGAATGGAATCAGTCCAGAGCCTGCTCTCTGCTGGCAGCAACACAGTCAGCACAGAATGAACACTGGCATCTGCTCCCACAGCAGAAGGACCAGCAGGGAAAGCTAGTGCTGGGCCTCTTCAGAACACAAGCAGCTTGCAACGGTGTCACCATCATTGCAGTCTCTCCTCGGTTTCATACCTAAAAGTCCATTTGAATCCAAATTCTCAGGTGGTGTCTCTCAGCTGCCCAGCAGCACAGTGAGTACAGCACGAACGTTTGGCCTCTGCTCCCACAGCAGAAGAGCCAGGATTGAAAGCTGGTGCTGGACCTGTTCAGCACACAATCCCCTTTACATTGGTGCCTCCATCCTTGCTTTCACTGCTCACATTCATACAGGAAAAGCATTTGAATGGAATCAGTCCAGAGCCTGCTCTCTGCTGCGCAGCAACACAGCACAGAATGAACAGTGGCATCTGCTCCCACAGCAGAAGGACCAGGAGGGAAAGCTAGTGCTGTGTCTCTTCAGCACACAAGCAGCTTTGCAACGGGGTCACCATCATTGCAGTCTCTCCTCGGTTTCATACCTAAAAGTCCATTTGAATCCAAATTCTCAGGTGGTGTCTCTCAGCTGCCCAGCAGCACAGTGAGTACAGCACGAACGTTTGGCCTCTGCTCCCACAGCAGAAGAGCCAGGATTGAAAGCTGGGGCTGGACCTGTTCAGCACACAATCACCTTTACATTGGTGCCTCCATAGTTGCTTTCACTGCTCACATTCATTCAGGAAAAGCATTTGAATGGAATCAGTCCAGAGCCTGCTCTCTACTGTGCAGCAACACAATCAGCACAGAATGAACAGTGGCATCTGCTCCCACAGCAGAGGGACCAGCAGGGAAAGCTAGTGCTGGGCCTCTTCAGCACACAGTCAGCTTTGCAAAGGGGTCACCATCATTGCAGTCTCTCCTCGGTTTCATACCTAAAAGTCCATTTGAATCCAAATTCTCAGGTGGTGTCTCTCAGCTGCCCAGCAGCACAGTGAGTACAGCACGAACGTTTGGCCTCTGCTCCCACAGCAGAAGAGCCAGGATTGAAAGCTGGGGCTGGACCTGTTCAGCACACAATCACCTTTACATTGGTGCCTCCATCGTTGCTTTCACTGCTCACATTCATACAGGAAAAGCATTTGAATGGAATCAGTCCAGAGCCTTCTCTCTGCTGCGCAGCAACACAGCACAGAATGAACAGTGGATTCTGCTCCCACAGCAGAAGGACCAGCAGGGAAAGCTAGTGCTGGGCTTCTTCAGCACACAGTCAGCTTTGCAACGGTGTCACCATCATTGCAGTCTCTCCTCGGTTTCATACCTAAAAGTCCATTTGAATCCAAATTCTCAGCTGGTAATTCTCAGCTGCCCAGCAGCACCGTGAGTACAGCACGAACGTTTGGCTTCTGCTCCCACAGCAGAAGAGCCAGGATTGAAAGCTGGTGCTGGACCTGTTCAGCACACAATCATCTTTACATTGGTGCCTCCATCCTTGCTTTCACTGCTCACATTCATACAGGAAAAGCATTTGAATGGAATCAGTCCAGAGCCTGCTCTCTGCTGCGCAGCAACACAGCACAGAATGAACAGTGGCATCTGCTCCCACAGCAGAAGGACCAGCAGGGAAAGCTAGTGCTGGGCTTCTTCAGCACACAGTCAGCTTTGCAACGGTGTCACCATCATTGCAGTCTCTCCTCGGTTTCATACCTAAAAGTCCATTTGAATCCAAATTCTCAGGTGGTGTCTCTCAGCTGCCCAGCAGCACAGTGAGTACAGCACGAACGTTTGGCCTCTGCTCCCACAGCAGAAGAGCCAGGATTGAAAGCTGGTGCTGGACCTGTTCAGCACACAATCACCTTTACATTGGTGCCTCCATCGTTGCTTTCAGTGCTCACTTTCATACAGGAAAAGCATTTGAATGGAATCAGTCCAGAGCCTGCTCTCTGCTGGCAGCAACACAGTCAGCACAGAATGAACAGTGGCATCTGCTCCCACGCAGAAGGACGAGCAGGGAAAGCTAGTGCTGGGCCTCTTCAGAACACAAGCAGCTTTGCAACGTTGTCACCATCATTGCAGTCTCTCCTCGGTTTCATACCTAAAAGTCCATTTGAATCCAAATTCTCAGGTGGTTATTGTCAGCTGCCCAGCAGCACAGTGAGTACAGCCGAACGTTTGGCTTCTGCTCCCACAGCAGAAGAGCCAGGATTGAAAGCTGGTGCTGGACCTGTTCAGCACACAATCACCTTTACATTGGTGCCTCCATCCTTGCTTTCACTGCTCACATTCATTCAGGGAAAAGCATTTGAATGGAATCAGTCCAGAGCCTGCTCTCTACTGCGCCGCAACACAATCAGCACAGAATTAACTGTGGCATCTGCTCCCACAGCAGAAGGACCAGCAGGGAAAGCTAGTGCTGGGCCTCTTCAGCACACAAGCAGCTTTGCAACAGTGTCACCATCATTGCAGTCTCTCCTCGGTTTCATACCTAAAAGTCCATTTGAATCCAAATTCTCAGGTGGTGTCTCTCAGCTGCCCAGCAGCACAGTGAGTACAGCACGAACGTTTGGCCTCTGCTTAGACAGCAGAAGAGCCAGGATTGAAAGCTGGTGCTGGACCTGTTCAGCACACAATCACCTTTACATTGGTGCCTCCATCGTTGCTTTCACTGCTCACATTCATACAGGAAAAGCATTTGAATGGAATCAGTCCAGAGCCTGCTCTCTGCTGCGCAGCAACACAGTCAGCACACAATGAACAGTGGCATCTGCTCCCACGGCAGAAGGACCAGCAGGGAAAGCTAGTGCTGGGCCTCTTCAGCACACAAGGAGCTTTGCAACGGGGTCACCATCATTGCAGTCTCTCCTCGGTTTCATACCTAAAAGTCCATTTGAATCCAAATTCTAGGTGGTGTCTCTCAGCTGCCCAGCAGCACAGTGAGTACAGCACGAACGTTAGGCCTCTGCTCCGACAGCAGTAGAGCCAGGATTGAAAGCTGGTGCTGGACCTGTTCAGCACACAATCACCTTTACATTGGTGCCTCCATCGTTGCTTTCAGTGCTCACATTCATACAGGAAAAGCATTTGAATGGAATCAGTCCAGAGCCTGCTCTCTGCTGCGCAGCAACACAGTCAGCACAGAATGAACAGTGGCATCTGCACACACGGCAGAAGGACCAGCAGGGAAAGCTAGTGCTGGGCCTCTTCAGCACACAAGCAGCTTTTCAACGGTGTCACCATCATTGCAGTCTCTCCTCGGTTTCATACCTAAAAGTCCATTTGAATCCAAATTCTCAGGTGGTGTCTCTCAGCTGCCCAGCAGCACCGTGAGTACAGCCACGAACGTTTGGCTTCTGCTCCGACAGCAGAAGAGCCAGGATTGAAAGCTGGTGCTGGACCTGTTCAGCACACAATCACCTTTACATTGGTGCCTCCATCGTTGCTTTCAGTGCTCACATTCATACAGGAAAAGCATTTGAATGGAATCAGTCCAGAGCCTGCTCTCTGCTGCGCAGCAACACAGCACAGAATGAACAGTGGCATCTGCTCCCACAGCAGAAGGACCAGGAGGGAAAGCTAGTGCTGGGCTTCTTCAGCACACAGTCAGCTTTGCAACGTTGTCACCATCATTGCAGTCTCTCCTCGGTTTCATACCTAAAAGTCCATTTGAATCCAAATTCTCAGGTGGTTATTCTCAGCTGCCCAGCAGCACAGTGAGGACAGCACGAACGTTTGGCCTCTGCTCACACAGCAGAAGAGCAAGGATTGAAAGCTGGGGCTGGACCTGTTCAGCACACAATCACCTTTACATTAGTGCCTCCATCGTTGCTTTCACTGCTCACATTCATTCAGGAAAAGCATTTGAATGGAATCAGTCCAGAGGCTGCTCTCTGCTGCGCAGCAACACAGTCAGCACAGAATGAACAGTGGCATCTGCTCACACGGCAGAAGGACCAGCAGGGAAAGCTAGTGCTGGGCCTCTTCAGCACACAAGCAGCTTTGCAACGGTGTCACCATCATTGCAGTCTCTCCTCGGTTTCATACATAAAGTCCATTTGAATCCAAATTCTCAGGAGGTGTCTCTCAGCTGCCCAGCAGCACAGTGAGTACAGCACGAACGTTTGGCCTCTGATCCCACAGCAGAAGAGCAAGGATTGAAAGCTGGTGCTGGACCTGTTCAGCACACAATCACCTTTACATTGGTGCCTCCATCGTTGCTTTCACTGCACACTTTCATACAGGAAAAGCATTTGAATAGAATCAGTCCAGAGCCTGCTCTCTGCTGCGCAACAACACAGTCAGCACAGAATGAACAGTGGCATCTGCTCCACAGCAGAAGGACCAGCAGGAAAGCTAGTGCTGGGACTCTTCAGCACACAAGCTGCTTTGCAACGGGGTCACCATCATTGCAGTCTCTCCTCGGTTTCATACCTAAAAGTCCATTTGAATCCAAATTCTCAGGTGGTTATTGTCAGCTGTCCAGCAGCACAGTGAGTACAGCCGAACGTTTGGCTTCTGCTCCCACAGCAGAAGAGCCAGGATTGAAAGCTGGTGCTGGACCTGTTCAGCACACAATCACCTTTACATTAGTGCCTCCATCCTTGCTTTCACTGCTCACATTCATTCAGGAAAAGCATTTGAATGGAATCAGTCCAGAGGCTGCTCTCTACTGCGCCGCAACACAATCAGCACAGAATTAACTGTGGCATCTGCTCCCACAGCAGAAGGACCAGCAGGGAAAGCTAGTGCTGGGCCTCTTCAGCACACAAGCAGCTTTGCAACAGTGTCACCATCATTTCAGTCTCTCCTCGGATTCATACCTAAAAGTCCATTTGAATCCAAATTCTCAGGTGGTGTCTCTCAGCTGCCCAGCAGCACAGTGAGTACAGCACGAACGTTTGGCCTCTGCTTCGACAGCAGAAGAGCCAGGATTGAAAGCTGGTGCTGGACCTGTTCAGCACACAATCACCTTTACATTGGTGCCACCATCGTTGCTTTCACTGCTCACATTCATACAGGAAAAGCATTTGAATGGAATCAGTCCAGAGCCTGCTCTCTGCTGCGCAGCAACACAGTCAGCACAGAATGAACAGTGGCATCTGCTCCCACGGCAGAAGGACGAGCAGGGAAAGCTAGTGCTGGGCCTCTTCAGCACACAAGGAGCTTTGCAACGGTGTCACCATCATTGCAGTCTCTCCTCGGTTTCATACCTAAAAGTCCATTTGAATCCAAATTCTAGGTGGTGTCTCTCAGCTGCCCAGCAGCACAGTGAGTACAGCACGAACGTTAGGCCTCTGCTCCGACAGCAGTAGAGCCAGGATTGAAAGCTGGTGCTGGACCTGTTCAGCACACAATCACCTTTACATTGGTGCCTCCATCGTTGCTTTCAGTGCTCACATTCATACAGGAAAAGCATTTGAATGGAATCAGTCAGGAGCCTGCTCTCTGCTGCGCAGCAACACAGTCAGCACAGAATGAACAGTGGCATCTGCTCACACGGCAGAAGGACCAGCAGGGAAAGCTAGTGCTGGGCCTCTTCAGCACACAAGCAGCTTTTCAACGGTGTCACCATCATTGCAGTCTCTCCTCGGTTTCATACCTAAAAGTCCATTTGAATCCAAATTCTCAGGTGGTGTCTCTCAGCTGCCCAGCAGCACCGTGAGTACAGCACGAACGTTTGGCTTCTGCTCCGACAGCAGAAGAGCCAGGATTGAAAGCTGGTGCTGGACCTGTTCAGCACACAATCACCTTTACATTGGTGCCTCCATCGTTGCTTTCAGTGCTCACATTCATACAGGAAAAGCATTTGAATGGAATCAGTCCAGAGCCTGCTCTCTGCTGCGCAGCAACACAGCACAGAATGAACAGTGGCATCTGCTCCCACAGCAGAAGGACCAGGAGGGAAAGCTAGTGTTGGGCTTCTTCAGCACACAGTCAGCTTTGCAACGTTGTCACCATCATTGCAGTCTCTCCTCGGTTTCATACATAAAGTCCATTTGAATCCAAATTCTCAGGTGGTTATTCTCAGCTGCCCAGCAGCACAGTGAGTACAGCACGAACGTTTGGCCTCTGCTCCCACAGCAGAAGAGCCAGGATTGAAAGCTGGTGCTGGACCTGTTCAGCACACAATCACCTTTACATTAGTGCCTCCATCCTTGCTTTCACTGCTCACATTCATTCAGGAAAAGCATTTGAATTGAATCAGTCCAGAGGCTGCTCTCTGCTGCGCAGCAACACAGTCAGCACAGAATGAACAGTGGCATCTGCTCACACGGCAGAAGGACCAGCAGGGAAAGCTAGTGCTGGGCCTCTTCAGCACACAAGCAGCTTTGCAACGGTGTCACCATCATTGCAGTCTCTCCTCGGTTTCATACATAAAGTCCATTTGTATCCAAATTCTCAGGAGGTGTCTCTCAGCTGCCCAGCAGCACAGTGAGTACAGCACGAACGTTTGGCCTCTGCTCCCACAGCAGAAGAGCAAGGATTGAAAGCTGGTGCTGGACCTGTTCAGCACACAATCACCTTTACATTGGTGCCTCCATCGTTGCTTTCACTGCACACTTTCATACAGGAAAAGCATTTGAATAGAATCAGTCCAGAGCCTGCTCTCTGCTGCGCAACAACACAGTCAGCACAGAATGAACAGTGGCATCTGCTCCCACAGCAGAAGGACCAGCAGGGAAAGCTAGTGCTGGGACTCTTCCGCACACAAGCTGCTTTGCAACGGGGTCACCATCATTGCAGTCTCTCCTCGGTTTCATACCTAAAAGTCCATTTGAATCCAAATTCTCAGGTGGTGTCTCTCAGCTGCCCAGCAGCACAGTGAGTACAGCACGAACGTTTGGCCTCTGCTCCCACAGCAGAAGAGCCAGGATTGAAAGCTGGTGCTGGACCTGTTCAGCACACAATCCCCTTTACATTGGTGCCTCCATCCTTGCTTTCACTGCTCACATTCATACAGGAAAAGCATTTGAATGGAATCAGTCCAGAGCCTGCTCTCTGCTGCGCAGCAACACAGCACAGAATGAACAGTGGCATCTGCTCCCACAGTAGAAGGACCAGGCGGGAAAGCTAGTGCTGTGTCTCTTCAGCACACAAGCAGCTTTGCAACGGGGTCACCATCATTGCAGTCTCTCCTCGGTTTCATACCTAAAAGTCCATTTGAATCCAAATTCTCAGGTGGTGTCTCTCAGCTGCCCAGCAGCACAGTGAGTACAGCACGAACGTTTGGCCTCTGCTCCCACAGCAGAAGAGCCAGGATTGAAAGCTGGGGCTGGACCTGTTCAGCACACAATCACCTTTACATTGGTGCCTCCATAGTTGCTTTCACTGCTCACATTCATTCAGGAAAAGCATTTGAATGGAATCAGTCCAGAGCCTGCTCTCTGCTGGCAGCAACACACTCAGCACAGCAAGAACAGTGGCATCTGCTCCCACAGCAGAAGGACCAGCAGGGAAAGGTAGTGCTGGGCCTCTTCAGCACACAAGGAGCTTTGCAACGGTGTCACCATCATTGCAGTCTCTCCTCGGTTTCATACCTAAAAGTCCATTTGAATCCAAATTCTCAGGTGGTTATTGTCAGCTGCCCAGCAGCACAGTGAGTACAGCACGAACGTTTGGCCTCTGCTCCCACAGCAGAAGAGCCAGGATTGAAAGCTGGGGCTGGACCTGTTCAGCACACAATCACCTTTACATTGGTGCCTCCATAGTTGCTTTCACTGCTCACATTCATTCAGGAAAAGCATTTGAATGGAATCAGTCCAGAGCCTGCTCTCTGCTGGCAGCAACACACTCAGCACAGCAAGAACAGTGGCATCTGCTCCCACAGCAGAAGGACCAGCAGGGAAAGGTAGTGCTGGGCCTCTTCAGCACACAAGGAGCTTTGCAACGGTGTCACCATCATTGCAGTCTCTCCTCGGTTTCATACCTAAAAGTCCATTTGAATCCAAATTCTCAGGTGGTGTCTCTCAGCTGCCCAGCAGCACAGTGAGTACAGCACGAACGTTTGGCCTCTGCTCCCACAGCAGAAGAGCCAGGATTGAAAGCTGGTGCTGGACCTGTTCAGCACACAATCCCCTTTACATTGGTGCCTCCATCCTTGCTTTCACTGCTCACATTCATACAGGAAAAGCATTTGAATGGAATCAGTCCAGAGCCTGCTCTCTGCTGCGCAGCAACACAGCACAGAATGAACAGTGGCATCTGCTCCCACAGCAGAAGGACCAGGAGAAAGCTAGTGCTGTGTCTCTTCAGCACACAAGCAGCTTTGCAACGGGGTCACCATCATTGCAGTCTCTCCTCGGTTTCATACCTAAAAGTCCATTTGAATCCAAATTCTCAGGTGGTGTCTCTCAGCTGCCCAGCAGCACAGTGAGTACAGCACGAACGTTTGGCCTCTGCTCCCACAGCAGAAGAGCCAGGATTGAAAGCTGGGGCTGGACCTGTTCAGCACACAATCACCTTTACATTGGTGCCTCCATAGTTGCTTTCACTGCTCACATTCATTCAGGAAAAGCATTTGAATGGAATCAGTCCAGAGCCTGCTCTCTGCTGGCAGCAACACACTCAGCACAGCAAGAACAGTGGCATCTGCTCCCACAGCAGAAGGACCAGCAGGGAAAGGTAGTGCTGGGCCTCTTCAGCACACAAGGAGCTTTGCAACGGGGTCACCATCATTGCAGTCTCTCCTCGGTTTCATACCTAAAAGTCCATTTGAATCCAAATTCTCAGGTGGTGTCTCTCAGCTGCCCAGCAGCACAGTGAGTACAGCACGAACGTTTGGCCTCTGCTCCCACAGCAGAAGAGCCAGGATTGAAAGCTGGGGCTGGACCTGTTCAGCACACAATCACCTTTACATTGGTGCCTCCATAGTTGCTTTCAGTGCTCACTTTCATACAGGAAAAGCATTTGAATGGAATCAGTCCAGAGCCTGCTCTCTGCTGGCAGCAACACAGTCAGCACAGAATGAACACTGGCATCTGCTCCCACAGCAGAAGGACCAGCAGGGAAAGCTAGTGCTGGGCCTCTTCAGAACACAAGCAGCTTTGCAACGGTGTCACCATCATTGCAGTCTCTCCTCGGTTTCATACCTAAAAGTCCATTTGAATCCAAATTCTCAGGTGGTGTCTCTCAGCTGCCCAGCAGCACAGTGAGTACAGCACGAACGTTTGGCCTCTGCTCCCACAGCAGAAGAGCCAGGATTGAAAGCTGGTGCTGGACCTGTTCAGCACACAATCCCCTTTACATTGGTGCCTCCATCCTTGCTTTCACTGCTCACATTCATACAGGAAAAGCATTTGAATGGAATCAGTCCAGAGCCTGCTCTCTGCTGCGCAGCAACACAGCACAGAATGAACAGTGGCATCTGCTCCCACAGCAGAAGGACCAGGAGGGAAAGCTAGTGCTGTGTCTCTTCAGCACACAAGCAGCTTTGCAACGGGGTCACCATCATTGCAGTCTCTCCTCGGTTTCATACCTAAAAGTCCATTTGAATCCAAATTCTCAGGTGGTGTCTCTCAGCTGCCCAGCAGCACAGTGAGTACAGCACGAACGTTTGGCCTCTGCTCCCACAGCAGAAGAGCCAGGATTGAAAGCTGGGGCTGGACCTGTTCAGCACACAATCACCTTTACATTGGTGCCTCCATAGTTGCTTTCACTGCTCACATTCATTCAGGAAAAGCATTTGAATGGAATCAGTCCAGAGCCTGCTCTCTGCTGGCAGCAACACACTCAGCACAGCAAGAACAGTGGCATCTGCTCCCACAGCAGAAGGACCAGCAGGGAAAGGTAGTGCTGGGCCTCTTCAGCACACAAGGAGCTTTGCAACGGTGTCACCATCATTGCAGTCTCTCCTCGGTTTCATACCTAAAAGTCCATTTGAATCCAAATTCTCAGGTGGTGTCTCTCAGCTGCCCAGCAGCACAGTGAGTACAGCACGAACGTTTGGCCTCTGCTCCCACAGCAGAAGAGCCAGGATTGAAAGCTGGGGCTGGACCTGTTCAGCACACAATCACCTTTACATTGGTGCCTCCATAGTTGCTTTCACTGCTCACATTCATTCAGGAAAAGCATTTGAATGGAATCAGTCCAGAGCCTGCTCTCTGCTGGCAGCAACACACTCAGCACAGCAAGAACAGTGGCATCTGCTCCCACAGCAGAAGGACCAGCAGGGAAAGGTAGTGCTGGGCCTCTCCAGCACACAAGGAGCTTTGCAACGGTGTCACCATCATTGCAGTCTCTCCTCGGTTTCATACCTAAAAGTCCATTTGAATCCAAATTCTCAGGTGGTGTCTCTCAGCTGCCCAGCAGCACAGTGAGTACAGCACGAACGTTTGGCCTCTGCTCCCACAGCAGAAGAGCCAGGATTGAAAGCTGGTGCTGGACCTGTTCAGCACACAATCCCCTTTACATTGGTGCCTCCATCGTTGCTTTCACTGCTCACATTCATACAGGAAAAGCATTTGAATGGAATCAGTCCAGAGCCTGCTCTCTGCTGGCAGCAACACAGTCAGCACAGAATGAACAGTGGTATCTGCTCACACGGCAGAAGGACGAGCAGGGAAAGCTAGTTCTGGGCCTCTTCAGCACACAAGCAGCTTTTCAACGGTGTCACCATCATTGCAGTCTCTCCTCGGTTTCATACCTAAAAGTCCATTTGAATCCAAATTCTCAGGTGGTGTCTCTCAGCTGCCCAGCAGCACAGTGAGTACAGCACGAACGTTTGGCCTCTGCTCCCACAGCAGAAGAGCCAGGATTGAAAGCTGGTGCTGGACCTGTTCAGCACACAATCCCCTTTACATTGGTGCCTCCATCGTTGCTTTCAGTGCTCACTTTCATACAGGAAAAGCATTTGAATGGAATCAGTCCAGAGCCTGCTCTCTGCTGGCAGCAACACAGTCAGCACAGAATGAACACTGGCATCTGCTCCCACAGCAGAAGGACCAGCAGGGAAAGCTAGTGCTGGGCCTCTTCAGAACACAAGCAGCTTTGCAACGGTGTCACCATCATTGCAGTCTCTCCTCGGTTTCATACCTAAAAGTCCATTTGAATCCAAATTCTCAGGTGGTTATTCTCAGCTGCCCAGCAGCACAGTGAGGACAGCACGAACATTTGGCCTCTGCTCCCACAGCAGAAGAGCCAGGATTGAAACCTGGTGCTGGACCTGTTCAGCACACAATCACCTTTACATTAGTGCCTCCATCCTTGCTTTCACTGCTCACATTCATTCAGGAAAAGCATTTGAATGGAATCAGTCCAGAGGCTGCTCTCTGCTGCGCAGCAACACAGTCAGCACAGAATGAACAGTGGCATCTCTCCAACGGCAGAAGGACCAGCAGGGAAAGCTAGTGCTGGGCCTCTTCAGCACACAAGCAGCTTTGCAACGGTGTCACCATCATTGCAGTCTCTCCTCGGTTTCATACATAAAGTCCATTTGAATCCAAATTCTCAGGAGGTGTCTCTCAGCTGCCCAGCAGCACAGTGAGTACAGCACGAACGTTTGGCCTCTGCTCCCACAGCAGAAGAGCCAGGATTGAAAGCTGGTGCTGGACCTGTTCAGCACACAATCACCTTTACATTGGTGCCTCCATCGTTGCTTTCACTGCACACTTTCATACAGGAAAAGCATTTGAATAGAATCAGTCCAGAGCCTGCTCTCTGCTGCGCAACAACACAGTCAGCACAGAATGAACTGTGGCATCTGCTCACACAGCAGAAGGACCAGCAGGGAAAGCTAGTGCTGGGACTCTTCAGCACACAAGCTGCTTTGCAACGGGGTCACCATCATTGCAGTCTCTGCTCGGTTTCATACCTAAAAGTCCATTTGAATCCAAATTCTCAGGTGGTTATTGTCAGCTGCCCAGCAGCACAGTGAGTAAAGCACGAACGTTTGGCTTCTGCTCCCACAGCAGAAGAGCCAGGATTGAAAGCTGGTGCTGGACCTGTTCAGCACACAATCACCTTTACATTAGTGCCTCCATCCTTGCTTTCACTGCTCACATTCATTCAGGAAAAGCATTTGAATGGAATCAGTCCAGAGGCTGCTCTCTACTGCGCCGCAACACAATCAGCACAGAATGAACAGTGGCATCTGCTCCCACAGCAGAAGGACCAGCAGGGAAAGCTAGTGCTGGGCCTCTTCAGCACACAAGCAGCTTTGCAACAGTATCACCATCATTGCAGTCTCTCCTCGGTTTCATACCTAAAAGTCCATTTGAATCCAAATTCTCAGGTGGTGTCTCTCAGCTGCCCAGCAGCACAGTGAGTACAGCACGAACGTTTGGCCTCTGCTCCCATAGCAGAAGAGCCAGGATTGAAAGCTGGTGCTGGACCTGTTCAGCACACAATCACCTTTACATTGGTGCCTCCATCGTTGCTTTCACTGCTCACATTCATACAGGAAAAGCATTTGAATGGAATCAGTCCAGAGCCTGCTCTCTGCTGCGCAGCAACACAGTCAGCACAGAATAAACAGTGGCATCTGCTCCCACGGCAGAAGGACCAGCAGGGAAAGCTAGTGCTGGGCCTCTTCAGCACACAAGCAGCTTTTAAACGGTGTCACCATCATTGCAGTCTCTCCTCGGTTTCATACCTAAAAGTCCATTTGAATCCAAATTCTCAGCTGGTTATTCTCAGCTGCCCAGCAGCACCGTGAGTACAGCACAAACGTTTGGCTTCTGCTCCCACAGCAGAAGAGCCAGGATTGAAAGCTGGTGCTGGACCTGTTCAGCACACAATCACCTTTACATTGGTGCCTCCATCCTTGCTTTCACTGCTCACATTCATACAGGAAAAGCATTTGAATGGAATCAGTCCAGAGCCTGCTCTCTGCTGGCAGCAACACAGTCAGCACAGAATGAACAGTGGTATCTGCTCACACGGCAGAAGGACGAGCAGGGAAAGCTAGTTCTGGGCCTCTTCAGCACACAAGCAGCTTTTCAACGGTGTCACCATCATTGCAGTCTCTCCTCGGTTTCATACCTAAAAGTCCATTTGAATCCAAATTCTCAGGTGGTGTCTCTCAGCTGCCCAGCAGCACAGTGAGTACAGCACGAACGTTTGGCCTCTGCTCCCACAGCAGAAGAGCCAGGATTGAAAGCTGGTGCTGGACCTGTTCAGCACACAATCACCTTAACATTGGTGCCTCCATCGTTGCTTTCAGTGCTCACTTTCATACAGGAAAAGCATTTGAATGGAATCAGTCCAGAGCCTGCTCTCTGCTGGCAGCAACACAGTCAGCACAGAATGAACACTGGCATCTGCTCCCACAGCAGAAGGACCAGCAGGGAAAGCTAGTGCTGGGCCTCTTCAGAACACAAGCAGCTTTGCAACGGTGTCACCATCATTGCAGTCTCTCCTCGGTTTCATACCTAAAAGTCCATTTGAATCCAAATTCTCAGGTGGTTATTCTCAGCTGCCCAGCAGCACAGTGAGGACAGCACGAACATTTGGCCTCTGCTCCCACAGCAGAAGAGCCAGGATTGAAACCTGGTGCTGGACCTGTTCAGCACACAATCACCTTTACATTAGTGCCTCCATCCTTGCTTTCACTGCTCACATTCATTCAGGAAAAGCATTTGAATGGAATCAGTCCAGAGGCTGCTCTCTGCTGCGCAGCAACACAGTCAGCACAGAATGAACAGTGGCATCTCTCCAACGGCAGAAGGACCAGCAGGGAAAGCTAGTGCTGGGCCTCTTCAGCACACAAGCAGCTTTGCAACGGTGTCACCATCATTGCAGTCTCTCCTCGGTTTCATACATAAAGTCCATTTGAATCCAAATTCTCAGGAGGTGTCTCTCAGCTGCCCAGCAGCACAGTGAGTACAGCACGAACGTTTGGCCTCTGCTCCCACAGCAGAAGAGCCAGGATTGAAAGCTGGTGCTGGACCTGTTCAGCACACAATCACCTTTACATTGGTGCCTCCATCGTTGCTTTCACTGCACACTTTCATACAGGAAAAGCATTTGAATAGAATCAGTCCAGAGCCTGCTCTCTGCTGCGCAACAGCACAGTCAGCACAGAATGAACAGTGGCATCTGCTCACACAGCAGAAGGACCAGCAGGGAAAGCTAGTGCTGGGACTCTTCAGCACACAAGCTGCTTTGCAACGGGGTCACCATCATTGCAGTCTCTGCTCGGTTTCATACCTAAAAGTCCATTTGAATCCAAATTCTCAGGTGGTTATTGTCAGCTGCCCAGCAGCACAGTGAGTAAAGCACGAACGTTTGGCTTCTGCTCCCACAGCAGAAGAGCCAGGATTGAAAGCTGGTGCTGGACCTGTTCAGCACACAATCACCTTTACATTAGTGCCTCCATCCTTGCTTTCACTGCTCACATTCATTCAGGAAAAGCATTTGAATGGAATCAGTCCAGAGGCTGCTCTCTACTGCGCCGCAACACAATCAGCACAGAATGAACAGTGGCATCTGCTCCCACAGCAGAAGGACCAGCAGGGAAAGCTAGTGCTGGGCCTCTTCAGCACACAAGCAGCTTTGCAACAGTATCACCATCATTGCAGTCTCTCCTCGGTTTCATACCTAAAAGTCCATTTGAATCCAAATTCTCAGGTGGTGTCTCTCAGCTGCCCAGCAGCACAGTGAGTACAGCACGAACGTTTGGCCTCTGCTCCCATAGCAGAAGAGCCAGGATTGAAAGCTGGTGCTGGACCTGTTCAGCACACAATCACCTTTACATTGGTGCCTCCATCGTTGCTTTCACTGCTCACATTCATACAGGAAAAGCATTTGAATGGAATCAGTCCAGAGCCTGCTCTCTGCTGCGCAGCAACACAGTCAGCACAGAATAAACAGTGGCATCTGCTCCCACGGCAGAAGGACGAGCAGGGAAAGCTAGTGCTGGGCCTCTTCAGCACACAAGCAGCTTTTCAACGGTGTCACCATCATTGCAGTCTCTCCTCGGTTTCATACCTAAAAGTCCATTTGAATCCAAATTCTCAGCTGGTTATTCTCAGCTGCCCAGCAGCACCGTGAGTACAGCACAAACGTTTGGCTTCTGCTCCCACAGCAGAAGAGCCAGGATTGAAAGCTGGTGCTGGACCTGTTCAGCACACAATCACCTTTACATTGGTGCCTCCATCCTTGCTTTCACTGCTCACATTCATACAGGAAAAGCATTTGAATGGAATCAGTCCAGAGCCTGCTCTCTGCTGCGCAGCAACACAGCACAGAATGAACAGTGGCATCTGCTCCCACAGCAGAAGGACCAGCAGGGAAAGCTAGTGCTGGGCTTCTTCAGCACACAGTCAGCTTTGCAACGGTGTCACCATCATTGCAGTCTCTCCTCGGTTTCATACCTAAAAGTCCATTTGAATCCAAATTCTCAGGTGGTGTCTCTCAGCTGCCCAGCAGCACAGTGAGTACAGCACGAACGTTTGGCCTCTGCTCCCACAGCAGAAGAGCCAGGATTGAAAGCTGGTGCTGGACCTGTTCAGCACACAATCACCTTTACATTGGTGCCTCCATCGTTGCTTTCAGTGCTCACTTTCATACAGGAAAAACATTTGAATGGAATCAGTCCAGAGCCTGCTCTCTGCTGGCAGCAACACAGTCAGCACAGAATGAACACTGGCATCTGCTCCCACAGCAGAAGGACCAGCAGGGAAAGCTAGTGCTGGGCCTCTTCAGAACACAAGCAGCTTTGCAACGGTGTCACCATCATTGCAGTCTCTCCTCGGTTTCATACCTAAAAGTCCATTTGAATCCAAATTCTCAGGTGGTTATTCTCAGCTGCCCAGCAGCACAGTGAGGACAGCACGAACATTTGGCCTCTGCTCCCACAGCAGAAGAGCCAGGATTGAAACCTGGTGCTGGACCTGTTCAGCACACAATCACCTTTACATTAGTGCCTCCATCGCTGCTTTCACTGCTCACATTCATTCAGGAAAAGCATTTGAATGGAATCAGTCCAGAGGCTGCTCTCTGCTGCGCAGCAACACAGCACAGAATGAACAGTGGCATCTCTCCCACGGCAGAAGGACCAGCAGGGAAAGCTAGTGCTGGGCCTCTTCAGCACACAAGCAGCTTTGCAACGGTGTCACCATCATTGCAGTCTCTCCTCGGTTTCATACATAAAGTCCATTTGAATCCAAATTCTCAGGAGGTGTCTCTCAGCTGCCCAGCAGCACAGTGAGTACAGCACGAACGTTTGGCCTCTGCTCCCACAGCAGAAGAGCCAGGATTGAAAGCTGGTGCTGGACCTGTTCAGCACACAATCACCTTTACATTGGTGCCTCCATCGTTGCTTTCACTGCACACTTTCATACAGGAAAAGCATTTGAATAGAATCAGTCCAGAGCCTGCTCTCTGCTGCGCAACAACACAGTCTGCACAGAATGAACAGTGGCATCTGCTCACACAGCAGAAGGACCAGCAGGGAAAGCTAGTGCTGGGACTCTTCAGCACACAAGCAGCTTTGCAACGGGGTCACCATCATTGCAGTCTCTCCTCGGTTTCCTACCTAAAAGTCCATTTGAATCCAAATTCTCAGGTGGTTATTGTCAGCTGCCCAGCAGCACAGTGAGTACAGCACGAACGTTTGGCTTCTGCTCCCACAGCAGAAGAGCCAGGATTGAAAGCTGGTGCTGGACCTGTTCAGCACACAATCACCTTTACATTAGTGCCTCCATCCTTGCTTTCACTGCTCACATTCATTCAGGAAAAGCATTTGAATGGAATCAGTCCAGAGGCTGCTCTCTACTGCGCCGCAACACAATCAGCACAGAATGAACAGTGGCATCTGCTCCCACAGCAGAAGGACCAGCAGGGAAAGCTAGTGCTGGGCCTCTTCAGCACACAAGCAGCTTTGCAACAGTATCACCATCATTGCAGTCTCTCCTCGGTTTCATACCTAAAAGTCCATTTGAATCCAAATTCTCAGGTGGTGTCTCTCAGCTGCCCAGCAGCACAGTGAGTACAGCACGAACGTTTGGCCTCTGCTCCCATAGCAGAAGAGCCAGGATTGAAAGCTGGGGCTGGACCTGTTCAGCACACAATCACCTTTACATTGGTGCCTCCATCGTTGCTTTCACTGCTCACATTCATACAGGAAAAGCATTTGAATGGAATCAGTCCAGAGCCTGCTCTCTGCTGCGCAGCAACACAGTCAGCACAGAATAAACAGTGGCATCTGCTCCCACGGCAGAAGGACCAGCAGGGAAAGCTAGTGCTGGGCCTCTTCAGCACACAAGCAGCTTTTCAACGGTGTCACCATCATTGCAGTCTCTCCTCGGTTTCATACCTAAAAGTCCATTTGAATCCAAATTCTCAGCTGGTTATTCTCAGCTGCCCAGCAGCACCGTGAGTACAGCACAAACGTTTGGCTTCTGCTCCCACAGCAGAAGAGCCAGGATTGAAAGCTGGTGCTGGACCTGTTCAGCACACAATCACCTTTACATTGGTGCCTCCATCCTTGCTTTCACTGCTCACATTCATACAGGAAAAGCATTTGAATGGAATCAGTCCAGAGCCTGCTCTCTGCTGCGCAGCAACACAGCACAGAATGAACAGTGGCATCTGCTCCCACAGCAGAAGGACCAGCAGGGAAAGCTAGTGCTGGGCTTCTTCAGCACACAAGCAGATTTGCAACGGTGTCACCATCATTGCAGTCTCTCCTCGGTTTCATACCTAAAAGTCCATTTGAATCCAAATTCTCAGGTGGTGTCTCTCAGCTGCCCAGCAGCACAGTGAGTACAGCACGAACGTTTGGCCTCTGCTCCCACAGCAGAAGAGCCAGGATTGAAAGCTGGTGCTGGACCTGTTCAGCACACAATCACCTTAACATTGGTGCCTCCATCGTTGCTTTCAGTGCTCACTTTCATACAGGAAAAGCATTTGAATGGAATCAGTCCAGAGCCTGCTCTCTGCTGGCAGCAACACAGTCAGCACAGAATGAACACTGGCATCTGCTCCCACAGCAGAAGGACCAGCAGGGAAAGCTAGTGCTGGGCCTCTTCAGAACACAAGCAGCTTTGCAACGGTGTCACCATCATTGCAGTCTCTCCTCGGTTTCATACCTAAAAGTCCATTTGAATCCAAATTCTCAGGTGGTTATTCTCAGCTGCCCAGCAGCACAGTGAGGACAGCACGAACATTTGGCCTCTGCTCCCACAGCAGAAGAGCCAGGATTGAAACCTGGTGCTGGACCTGTTCAGCACACAATCACCTTTACATTAGTGCCTCCATCCTTGCTTTCACTGCTCACATTCATTCAGGAAAAGCATTTGAATGGAATCAGTCCAGAGGCTGCTCTCTGCTGCGCAGCAACACAGTCAGCACAGAATGAACAGTGGCATCTCTCCAACGGCAGAAGGACCAGCAGGGAAAGCTAGTGCTGGGCCTCTTCAGCACACAAGCAGCTTTGCAACGGTGTCACCATCATTGCAGTCTCTCCTCGGTTTCATACATAAAGTCCATTTGAATCCAAATTCTCAGGAGGTGTCTCTCAGCTGCCCAGCAGCACAGTGAGTACAGCACGAACGTTTGGCCTCTGCTCCCACAGCAGAAGAGCCAGGATTGAAAGCTGGTGCTGGACCTGTTCAGCACACAATCACCTTTACATTGGTGCCTCCATCGTTGCTTTCACTGCACACTTTCATACAGGAAAAGCATTTGAATAGAATCAGTCCAGAGCCTGCTCTCTGCTGCGCAACAGCACAGTCAGCACAGAATGAACAGTGGCATCTGCTCACACAGCAGAAGGACCAGCAGGGAAAGCTAGTGCTGGGACTCTTCAGCACACAAGCTGCTTTGCAACGGGGTCACCATCATTGCAGTCTCTGCTCGGTTTCATACCTAAAAGTCCATTTGAATCCAAATTCTCAGGTGGTTATTGTCAGCTGCCCAGCAGCACAGTGAGTAAAGCACGAACGTTTGGCTTCTGCTCCCACAGCAGAAGAGCCAGGATTGAAAGCTGGTGCTGGACCTGTTCAGCACACAATCACCTTTACATTAGTGCCTCCATCCTTGCTTTCACTGCTCACATTCATTCAGGAAAAGCATTTGAATGGAATCAGTCCAGAGGCTGCTCTCTACTGCGCCGCAACACAATCAGCACAGAATGAACAGTGGCATCTGCTCCCACAGCAGAAGGACCAGCAGGGAAAGCTAGTGCTGGGCCTCTTCAGCACACAAGCAGCTTTGCAACAGTATCACCATCATTGCAGTCTCTCCTCGGTTTCATACCTAAAAGTCCATTTGAATCCAAATTCTCAGGTGGTGTCTCTCAGCTGCCCAGCAGCACAGTGAGTACAGCACGAACGTTTGGCCTCTGCTCCCATAGCAGAAGAGCCAGGATTGAAAGCTGGTGCTGGACCTGTTCAGCACACAATCACCTTTACATTGGTGCCTCCATCGTTGCTTTCACTGCTCACATTCATACAGGAAAAGCATTTGAATGGAATCAGTCCAGAGCCTGCTCTCTGCTGCGCAGCAACACAGTCAGCACAGAATAAACAGTGGCATCTGCTCCCACGGCAGAAGGACGAGCAGGGAAAGCTAGTGCTGGGCCTCTTCAGCACACAAGCAGCTTTTCAACGGTGTCACCATCATTGCAGTCTCTCCTCGGTTTCATACCTAAAAGTCCATTTGAATCCAAATTCTCAGCTGGTTATTCTCAGCTGCCCAGCAGCACCGTGAGTACAGCACAAACGTTTGGCTTCTGCTCCCACAGCAGAAGAGCCAGGATTGAAAGCTGGTGCTGGACCTGTTCAGCACACAATCACCTTTACATTGGTGCCTCCATCCTTGCTTTCACTGCTCACATTCATACAGGAAAAGCATTTGAATGGAATCAGTCCAGAGCCTGCTCTCTGCTGCGCAGCAACACAGCACAGAATGAACAGTGGCATCTGCTCCCACAGCAGAAGGACCAGCAGGGAAAGCTAGTGCTGGGCTTCTTCAGCACACAGTCAGCTTTGCAACGGTGTCACCATCATTGCAGTCTCTCCTCGGTTTCATACCTAAAAGTCCATTTGAATCCAAATTCTCAGGTGGTGTCTCTCAGCTGCCCAGCAGCACAGTGAGTACAGCACGAACGTTTGGCCTCTGCTCCCACAGCAGAAGAGCCAGGATTGAAAGCTGGTGCTGGACCTGTTCAGCACACAATCACCTTTACATTGGTGCCTCCATCGTTGCTTTCAGTGCTCACTTTCATACAGGAAAAACATTTGAATGGAATCAGTCCAGAGCCTGCTCTCTGCTGGCAGCAACACAGTCAGCACAGAATGAACACTGGCATCTGCTCCCACAGCAGAAGGACCAGCAGGGAAAGCTAGTGCTGGGCCTCTTCAGAACACAAGCAGCTTTGCAACGGTGTCACCATCATTGCAGTCTCTCCTCGGTTTCATACCTAAAAGTCCATTTGAATCCAAATTCTCAGGTGGTTATTCTCAGCTGCCCAGCAGCACAGTGAGGACAGCACGAACATTTGGCCTCTGCTCCCACAGCAGAAGAGCCAGGATTGAAACCTGGTGCTGGACCTGTTCAGCACACAATCACCTTTACATTAGTGCCTCCATCGCTGCTTTCACTGCTCACATTCATTCAGGAAAAGCATTTGAATGGAATCAGTCCAGAGGCTGCTCTCTGCTGCGCAGCAACACAGCACAGAATGAACAGTGGCATCTCTCCCACGGCAGAAGGACCAGCAGGGAAAGCTAGTGCTGGGCCTCTTCAGCACACAAGCAGCTTTGCAACGGTGTCACCATCATTGCAGTCTCTCCTCGGTTTCATACATAAAGTCCATTTGAATCCAAATTCTCAGGAGGTGTCTCTCAGCTGCCCAGCAGCACAGTGAGTACAGCACGAACGTTTGGCCTCTGCTCCCACAGCAGAAGAGCCAGGATTGAAAGCTGGTGCTGGACCTGTTCAGCACACAATCACCTTTACATTGGTGCCTCCATCGTTGCTTTCACTGCACACTTTCATACAGGAAAAGCATTTGAATAGAATCAGTCCAGAGCCTGCTCTCTGCTGCGCAACAACACAGTCTGCACAGAATGAACAGTGGCATCTGCTCACACAGCAGAAGGACCAGCAGGGAAAGCTAGTGCTGGGACTCTTCAGCACACAAGCAGCTTTGCAACGGGGTCACCATCATTGCAGTCTCTCCTCGGTTTCCTACCTAAAAGTCCATTTGAATCCAAATTCTCAGGTGGTTATTGTCAGCTGCCCAGCAGCACAGTGAGTACAGCACGAACGTTTGGCTTCTGCTCCCACAGCAGAAGAGCCAGGATTGAAAGCTGGTGCTGGACCTGTTCAGCACACAATCACCTTTACATTAGTGCCTCCATCCTTGCTTTCACTGCTCACATTCATTCAGGAAAAGCATTTGAATGGAATCAGTCCAGAGGCTGCTCTCTACTGCGCCGCAACACAATCAGCACAGAATGAACAGTGGCATCTGCTCCCACAGCAGAAGGACCAGCAGGGAAAGCTAGTGCTGGGCCTCTTCAGCACACAAGCAGCTTTGCAACAGTATCACCATCATTGCAGTCTCTCCTCGGTTTCATACCTAAAAGTCCATTTGAATCCAAATTCTCAGGTGGTGTCTCTCAGCTGCCCAGCAGCACAGTGAGTACAGCACGAACGTTTGGCCTCTGCTCCCATAGCAGAAGAGCCAGGATTGAAAGCTGGGGCTGGACCTGTTCAGCACACAATCACCTTTACATTGGTGCCTCCATCGTTGCTTTCACTGCTCACATTCATACAGGAAAAGCATTTGAATGGAATCAGTCCAGAGCCTGCTCTCTGCTGCGCAGCAACACAGTCAGCACAGAATAAACAGTGGCATCTGCTCCCACGGCAGAAGGACCAGCAGGGAAAGCTAGTGCTGGGCCTCTTCAGCACACAAGCAGCTTTTCAACGGTGTCACCATCATTGCAGTCTCTCCTCGGTTTCATACCTAAAAGTCCATTTGAATCCAAATTCTCAGCTGGTTATTCTCAGCTGCCCAGCAGCACCGTGAGTACAGCACAAACGTTTGGCTTCTGCTCCCACAGCAGAAGAGCCAGGATTGAAAGCTGGTGCTGGACCTGTTCAGCACACAATCACCTTTACATTGGTGCCTCCATCCTTGCTTTCACTGCTCACATTCATACAGGAAAAGCATTTGAATGGAATCAGTCCAGAGCCTGCTCTCTGCTGCGCAGCAACACAGCACAGAATGAACAGTGGCATCTGCTCCCACAGCAGAAGGACCAGCAGGGAAAGCTAGTGCTGGGCTTCTTCAGCACACAGTCAGCTTTGCAACGGTGTCACCATCATTGCAGTCTCTCCTCGGTTTCATACCTAAAAGTCCATTTGAATCCAAATTCTCAGGTGGTGTCTCTCAGCTGCCCAGCAGCACAGTGAGTACAGCACGAACGTTTGGCCTCTGCTCCCACAGCAGAAGAGCCAGGATTGAAAGCTGGTGCTGGACCTGTTCAGCACACAATCACCTTTACATTGGTGCCTCCATCGTTGCTTTCAGTGCTCACTTTCATACAGGAAAAGCATTTGAATGGAATCAGTCCAGAGCCTGCTCTCTGCTGGCAGCAACACAGTCAGCACAGAATGAACACTGGCATCTGCTCCCACAGCAGAAGGACCAGCAGGGAAAGCTAGTGCTGGGCCTCTTCAGAACACAAGCAGCTTTGCAACGGTGTCACCATCATTGCAGTCTCTCCTCGGTTTCCTACCTAAAAGTCCATTTGAATCCAAATTCTCAGGTGGTTATTCTCAGCTGCCCAGCAGCACAGTGAGGACAGCACGAACATTTGGCCTCTGCTCCCACAGCAGAATAGCCAGGATTGAAACCTGGTGCTGGACCTGTTCAGCACACAATCACCTTTACATTAGTGACTCCATCGTTGCTTTCACTGCTCACATTCATTCAGGAAAAGCATTTGAATGGAATCAGTCCAGAGGCTGCTCTCTGCTGCGCAGCAACACAGTCAGCACAGAATGAACAGTGGCATCTCTCCCACGGCAGAAGGACCAGCAGGGAAAGCTAGTGCTGGGCCTCTTCAGCACACAAGCAGCTTTGCAACGGTGTCACCATCATTGCAGTCTCTCCTCGGTTTCATACATAAAGTCCATTTGAATCCAAATTCTCAGGAGGTGTCTCTCAGCTGCCCAGCAGCACAGTGAGTACAGCACGAACGTTTGGCCTCTGCTCCCACAGCAGAAGAGCCAGGATTGAAAGCTGGTGCTGGACCTGTTCAGCACACAATCACCTTTACATTGGTGCCTCCATCGTTGCTTTCACTGCACACTTTCGTACAGGAAAAGCATTTGAATAGAATCAGTCCAGAGCCTGCTCTCTGCTGCGCAACAACACAGTCAGCACAGAATGAACAGTGGCATCTGCTCACACAGCAGAAGGACCAGCAGGGAAAGCTAGTGCTGGGACTCTTCAGCACACAAGCAGCTTTGCAACAGTATCACCATCATTGCAGTCTCTCCTCGGTTTCATACCTAAAAGTCCATTTGAATCCAAATTCTCAGGTGGTGTCTCTCAGATGCCCAGCAGCACACTGAGTACAGCACGAACGTTAGGCCTCTGCTCCGACAGCAGAAGAGCCAGGATTGAAAGCTGGTGCTGGACCTGTTCAGCACACAATCACCTTTACATTGGTGCCTCCATCGTTGCTTTCACTGCTCACATTCATACAGGAAAAGCATTTGAATGGAATCAGTCCAGAGGCTGCTCTCTGCTGCGCAGCAACACAGTCAGCACAGAATGAACAGTGGCATCTACTCCCACGGCAGAAGGACCAGCAGGGAAAGCTAGTGCTGGGCCTCTTCAGCACACAAGGAGCTTTGCAACGGGGTCACCATCATTGCAGTCTCTCCTCGGTTTCATACCTAAAAGTCCATTTGAATCCAAATTCTAGGTGGTGTCTCTCAGCTGCCCAGCAGCACAGTGAGTACAGCACGAACGTTTGGCCTCTGCTCCCACAGCAGAAGAGCAAGGATTGAAAGCTGGTGCTGGACCTGTTCAGCACACAATCACCTTTACATTGGTGCCTCCATCGTTGCTTTCAGTGCTCACATTCATACAGGAAAAGCATTTGAATGGAATCAGTCCAGAGCCTGCTCTCTGCTGGCAGCAACACAGTCAGCACAGAATGAACAGTGGCATCTGCTCACACGGCAGAAGGACCAGCAGGGAAAGCTAGTGCTGGGCCTCTTCAGCACACAAGCAGCTTTTCAACTGTGTCACCATCATTGCAGTCTCTCCTTGGTTTCATACCTAAAAGTCCATTTGAATCCAAATTCTCAGGTGGTTATTCTCAGCTGCCCAGCAGCACCGTGAGTACAGCACGAACGTTTGGCCTCTGCTCCCACAGCAGAAGAGCCAGGATTGAAAGCTGGTGCTGGACCTGTTCAGCACACAATCACCTTTACATTGGTGCCTCCATCGTTGCTTTCAGTGCTCACTTTCATACAGGAAAAGCATTTGAATGGAATCAGTCCAGAGCCTGCTCTCTGCTGGCAGCAACACAGTCAGCACAGAATGAACACTGGCATCTGCTCCCACAGCAGAAGGACCAGCAGGGAAAGCTAGTGCTGGGCCTCTTCACAACACAAGCAGCTTTGCAACGGTGTCACCATCATTGCAGTCTCTCCTCGGTTTCATACCTAAAAGTCCATTTGAATCCAAATTCTCAGGTGGTTATTCTCAGCTGCCCAGCAGCACAGTGAGGACAGCACGAACATTTGGCCTCTGCTCCCACAGCAGAAGAGCCAGGATTGAAAGCTGGTGCTGGACCTGTTCAGCACACAATCACCTTTACATTAGTGCCTCCATCGTTGCTTTCACTGCTCACATTCATTCAGGAAAAGCATTTGAATGGAATCAGTCCAGAGGCTGCTCTCTGCTGCGCAGCAACACAGTCAGCACAGAATGAACAGTGGCATCTCTCCCACGGCAGAAGGACCAGCAGGGAAAGCTAGTGCTGGGCCTCTTCAGCACACAAGCAGCTTTGCAACGGTGTCACCATCATTGCAGTCTCTCCTCGGTTTCATACATAAAGTCCATTTGAATCCAAATTCTCAGGAGGTGTCTCTCAGCTGCCCAGCAGCACAGTGAGTACAGCACGAACGTTTGGCCTCTGCTCCCACAGCAGAAGAGCCAGGATTGAAAGCTGGTGCTGGACCTGTTCAGCACACAATCACCTTTACATTGGTGCCTCCATCGTTGCTTTCACTGCACACTTTCGTACAGGAAAAGCATTTGAATAGAATCAGTCCAGAGCCTGCTCTCTGCTGCGCAACAACACAGTCAGCACAGAATGAACAGTGGCATCTGCTCACACAGCAGAAGGACCAGCAGGGAAAGCTAGTGCTGGGACTCTTCAGCACACAAGCAGCTTTGCAACAGTATCACCATCATTGCAGTCTCTCCTCGGTTTCATACCTAAAAGTCCATTTGAATCCAAATTCTCAGGTGGTGTCTCTCAGCTGCCCAGCAGCACAGTGAGTACAGCACGAACGTTAGGCCTCTGCTCCGACAGCAGAAGAGCCAGGATTGAAAGCTGGTGCTGGACCTGTTCAGCACACAATCACCTTTACATTGGTGCCTCCATCGTTGCTTTCACTGCTCACATTCATACAGGAAAAGCATTTGAATGGAATCAGTCCAGAGGCTGCTCTCTGCTGCGCAGCAACACAGTCAGCACAGAATGAACAGTGGCATCTACTCCCACGGCAGAAGGACCAGCAGGGAAAGCTAGTGCTGGGCCTCTTCAGCACACAAGCAGCTTTGCAACGGGGTCACCATCATTGCAGTCTCTCCTCGGTTTCATACCTAAAAGTCCATTTGAATCCAAATTCTAGGTGGTGTCTCTCAGCTGCCCAGCAGCACAGTGAGTACAGCACGAACGTTTGGCCTCTGCTCCCACAGCAGAAGAGCCAGGATTGAAAGCTGGTGCTGGACCTGTTCAGCACACAATCACCTTTACATTGGTGCCTCCATCGTTGCTTTCAGTGCTCACATTCATACAGGAAAAGCATTTGAATGGAATCAGTCCAGAGCCTGCTCTCTGCTGGCAGCAACACAGTCAGCACAGAATGAACAGTGGCATCTGCTCACACGGCAGAAGGACCAGCAGGGAAAGCTAGTGCTGGGCCTCTTCAGCACACAAGCAGCTTTTCAACTGTGTCACCATCATTGCAGTCTCTCCTTGGTTTCATACCTAAAAGTCCATTTGAATCCAAATTCTCAGGTGGTTATTCTCAGCTGCCCAGCAGCACCGTGAGTACAGCACGAACGTTTGGCTTCTGCTCCGACAGCAGAAGAGCCAGGATTGAAAGCTGGTGCTGGACCTGTTCAGCACACAATCACCTTTACATTGGTGCCTCCATCGTTGCTTTCAGTGCTCACATTCATACAGGAAAAGCATTTGAATGGAATCAGTCCAGAGCCTGCTCTCTGCTGGCAGCAACACAGTCAGCACAGAATGAACAGTGGCATCTGCTCCCACAGCAGAAGGACCAGCAGGGAAAGCTAGTGCTGGGCCTCTTCAGCACACAAGCAGCTTTGCAACGGTGTCACCATCATTGCAGTCTCTCCTCGGTTTCATACCTAAAAGTCCATTTGAATCCAAATTCTCAGGTGGTTATTCTCAGCTGCCCAGCAGCACAGTGAGTACAGCACGAACGTTTGGCCTCTGCTCCCACAGCAGAAGAGCCAGGATTGAAAGCTGGTGCTGGACCTGTTCAGCACACAATCCCCTTTACATTGGTGTCTCCATCCTTGCTTTCACTGCTCACATTCATACAGGAAAAGCATTTGAATGGAATCAGTCCAGAGCCTGCTCTCTGCTGCGCAGCAACACAGCACAGAATGAACAGTGGCATCTTCTCCCACAGCAGAAGGACCAGGAGGGAAAGCTAGTGCTGGGCTTCTTCAGCACACAGTCAGCTTTGCAAAGGGGTCACCATCATTGCAGTCTCTCCTCGGTTTCATACCTAAAAGTCCATTTGAATCCAAATTCTCAGGTGGTGTCTCTCAGCTGCCCAGCAGCACAGTGAGTACAGCACGAACGTTTGGCCTCTGCTCCCACAGCAGAAGAGCCAGGATTGAGAGCTGGGGCTGGACCTGTTCAGCACACAATCACCTTTACATTGGTGCCTCCATAGTTGCTTTCACTGCTCACATTCATTCAGGAAAAGCATTTGAATGGAATCAGTCCAGAGCCTGCTCTCTGCTGGCAGCAGCACTCTCAGCACAGCAAGAACAGTGGCATCTGCTCCCACAGCAGAAGGACCAGCAGGGAAAGCTACTGCTGGGCCTCTTCAGCACACAAGCAGCTTTGCAACGGTGTCACCATCATTGCAGTCTCTCCTCGGGTTCATACCTAAAAGTCCATTTGAATCCAAATTCTCAGGTGGTGTCTCTCAGCTGCCCAGCAGCACAGTGAGTACAGCACGAACGTTTGGCCTCTGCTCCCACAGCAGAAGAGCCAGGATTGAAAGCTGGTGCTGGACCTGTTCAGCACACAATCAGCTTTGCATTGCTGCCTCCATCGTTGCTTTCACTGCTCACATTCATTCAGGAAAAGCATTTGAATGGAATCAGTCCAGAGCCTGCTCTCTGCTGCACAGCAACACAGTCAGCACAGAAAGAACAGTGGCATCTGCTCCCACGGCAGAAGGACGAGCAGGGAAAGCTAGTGCTGGGCCTCTTCAGCAAACAAGCAGCTTTGCAACGGTGTCACCATCATTGCAGTCTCTCCTCGGTTTCATACCTAAAAGTCCATTTGAATCCAAATTCTCAGGTGGTTATTCTCAGCTGCCCAGCAGCACAGTGAGTACAGCACGAACGTTTGGCCTCTGTTCCCACAGCAGAAGAGCCAGGATTGAAAGCTGGTGCTGGACCTGTTCAGCACACAATCACCTTTACATTAGTGCCTCCATCCTTGCTTTCACTGCTCACATTCATACAGGAAAAGCATTTGAATGGAATCAGTCCAGAGGCTGCTCTCTGCTGCGCAGCAACACAGTCAGCACAGAATGAACAGTGGCATCTGCTCGCACGGCAGAAGGACCAGCAGGGAAAGCTAGTGCTGGGCCTCTTCAGCACACAAGCAGCATTGCAACGGTGTCTCCATCATTGCAGTCTCTCCGCGGTTTCATACCTAAAAGTCCATTTGAATCCAAATTCTCAGGTGGTCTCAGCTGCCCAGCAGCACAGTGAGTACAGCACGAACGTTTGGCCTCTGCTCCCACAGCAGAAGAGCCAGGATTGAAAGCTGGTGCTGGACCTGTTCAGCCCACAATCACCTTTACATTAGTGCCTCCATCGTTGCTTTCACTGCTCACATTCATTCAGGAAAAGCATTTGAATGGAATCAGTCCAGAGGCTGCTCTCTGCTGCGCAGCAACACAGTCAGCACAGAATGAACAGTGGCATCTCTCCCACGGCAGAAGGACCAGCAGGGAAAGCTAGTGCTGGGCCTCTTCAGCACACAAGCAGCTTTGCAAAGGTGTCACCATCATTGCAGTCTCTCCTCGGTTTCATACCTAAAAGTCCATTTGAATCCAAATTCTCAGGAGGTGTCTCTCAGCTGCCCAGCAGCACAGTGAGTACAGCATGAACCTTTGGCATCTGCTCCGAAAGCAGAAGAGCCAGGATTGAAAGCTGGTGCTGGACCTGTTCAGCACACAATCACCTTTACATTGGTGCCTCCATCGTTGCTTTCACTGCTCACTTTCATACAGGAAAAGCATTTGAATGGAATCAGTCCAGAGCCTGCTCTCTGCTGCGCAGCAACACTGTCAGCACAGAATGAACAGTGGCATCTGCTCACATGGCAGAAGGACCAGCAGGGAAAGCTAGTGCTGTGTCTCTTCAGCACACAAGCTGCTTTTCAACGGTGTCACCATCATTGCAGTCTCTCCTCAGTTTCATACCTAAAAGTCCATTTGAATCCAAATTCTCAGGTGGTGTCTCTCAGCTGCCCAGCAGCACAGTGAGTACAGCACGAACGTTTGGCTTCTGCTCCCATAGCAGAAGAGCCAGGATTGAAAGCTGGTGCTGGACCTGTTCAGCACACAATCACCTTTACATTGGTGCCTCCATCCTTGCTTTCACTGCTCACATTCATTCAGCAAAAGCATTTGAATGGAATCAGTCCCGAGGCTGCTCTCTGCTGCGCAGCAACACAGTCAGCACAGAATGAACAGTGGCATCTGCTCCCACGGCAGAAGGACCAGCAGGGAAAGCTACTGCTGGGCCTCTTCAGCACACAAGCAGCTTTGCAACGGTGTCACCATCATTGCAGTCTCTCCTCGGTTTCATACCTAAAAGTCCATTTGAATCCAAATTCTCAGGTGGTGTCTCTCAGCTGCCCAGCAGCACCGTGAGTACAGCACGAACGTTTGGCTTCTGCTCCCACAGCAGAAGAGCAAGGATTGAAAGCTGGCGCTGGACCTGTTCAGCACACAATCACCTTTACATTGGTGCCTCCATCGTTGCTTTCACTGTTCACTTTAATGCAGGAAAAGCATTTGAATGGAATCAGTCCAGAGCCTGCTCTCTGCTGCGCAGCAACACAGTCAGCACAGAATGAACAGTGGCATCTGCTCCCAGAGCAGAAGGACCAGCAGGGAAAGCTAGTGCTGGGCTTCTTCAGCACACAGTCAGCTTTGCAACGGTGTCACCATCATTGCAGTCTCTCCTCGGTTTCATATCTAAAAGTCCATTTGAATCCAAATTCTCAGGTGGTGTCTCTCAGCTGCCCAGCAGCACAGTGAGTACAGCACGAACGTTTGGCATCTGCTCCCACAGCAGAAGAGCCAGGATTGAAAGCTGGTGCTGGACCTGTTCAGCACACAATCACCTTTACATTGGTGCCTCCATCGTTGCTTTCAGTGCTCACTTTCATACAGGAAAAGCATTTGAATGGAATCAGTCCAGAGGCTGCTCTCTGCTGGCAGCAACACAGTCCGCACAGAATGAACAGTGGCATCTGCTCACACGGCAGAAGGACCAGCAGGGAAAGCTAGTGCTGGCACTCTTCAGCACACAAGCAGCTTCGCAACGGTGTCACCATCATTGCAGTCTCTCCTCGGTTTCATACCTAAAAGTCCATTTGAATCCAAATTCTCAGGTGGTCCCTCTCAGCTGCCCAGCAGCACAGTGAGTACAGCACGAACGTTTGACCTCTGCTCCCACAGCAGAAGAGCCAGGATTGAAAGCTGGTGCTGGACCTCTTCAGCACACAGTCCCCTTTACATTGGTTCCTCCATCGCAGATTTCAATGCTCACTTTCATACAGGAAAAGCATTTGAATGGAATCAGTCCAGAGCCTGCTATCTGCTGGCAGCAACACAGTCAGCACAGAATGAACAGTGGCATATGCTCCCACAGCAGAAGGACCAGCAGGGGAAGCTAGCGCTGGGCCTCTTCAGCACACAAGCGGCTTTGCAACGGGGTCAACATCATTGCAGTCTCTCCTCGGTTTCATATCTAAGAGTCCATTTGAATCAAAATTCTCAGGTGGTCTCTCTCAGCTGCCCAGCAGCACAGTGAGTACAGCACGAACGTTTGGCATCTGCTCCCACTGCAGAAGATCCAGGATTGAAAGCTGGTGCTGGACCTGTTCAGCACACAATCACCTTTACATTGGTGCCTCCATCGTTGCTTTCACTGCTAACACTCATACAGGAAAAGCATTTGAATAAAATCAGTCCAGAGCCTGCTCCCTGCTGGCAGCAACACAGCACAGAATGAACAGTGGCATCTGCTCACACAGCAGAAGGACCAGCAGGGAAAGCTAGGGCTGTGTCTCTTCAGCACACAAGCAGCTTTGCAACGGGGTCACCATCATTGCAGTCTCTCCTCGGTTTCATACGTAAAAGTCCATTTGAATCCAAATTCTCAGGTGGTGTCTCTCAGCTGCCCAGCAGCACCGTGAGTACAGCACGAACGTTTGGCCTCTGCTCCCACAGCAGAAGAGTCAGGATTGAAAGCTGGTGCTGGACCTGTTAAGCACACAATCCCCTTTACATTGGTGCCTCTATCGTTGCTTTCACTGCTCACTTTCATTCAGGAAAAGCATTTGAATGGAATCAGTCCAGAGCCTGCTCTCTGCTGGCAGCAACACAGCACAGAATGAACAGTGGCATCTGCTCACACGGCAGAAGCATCTTCAGGGAAAGCTAGTGCTCTGCTTCTTCAGCACACAAGCAGCTTTGCAACGGGGTCACCATCATTGCAGTCTCTCCTCGGTTTCATACCTAAAAGTCCATTTGAATCCAAATTCTCAGGTGGTCTCAGCTGCCCAGCAGCACAGTGAGTACAGCACGAACGTTTGGCATCTGCTCCCACAGCAGAAGAGCAAGGATTGAAAGCTGGTGCTGGACTTGTTCAGCACACAATCACCTTTACATTGGTGCCTCCATCGTTGCTTTCACTGCTAACACTCATACAGGAAAAGCATTTGAATAAAATCAGTCCAGAGCCTGCTCCCTGCTGTGCAGCAACACAGTCAGCACAGAATGAACAGTGGATTCTGCTCGCACTGCAGAAGGACCAGCAGGGAGAGCTAGTGCTGGGCTTCTTCAGCACACAAGCAGCTTTGCAACGGGGTCACCATCATTGCAGTCTCTCCTCGGTTTCATATCTAAAAGTCCATTTGAATCCAAATTCTCAGGTGGTGTCTCTCAGCTGCCCAGCAGCACAGTGAGTACAGCACGAACCTTTGGCATCTGCTCCCACAGCAGAAGAGCAAGGATTGAAAGCTGGTGCTGGACGTGTTCAGCACACAATCCCCTTTACATTGGTGCCTCCGTCGTTGCTTTCACTGCTAACACTCATACAGGAAAAGCATTTGAATGGAATCAGTCCAGAGCCTGCTCCCTGCTGGCAGCAACACCCCCCAGAATGAACAGTGGATTCTGCTCGCACAGCAGAAGGACCAGCAGGGAAAGCTAGTGCTGGGCTTCTTCAGCAGACAAGGAGCTTTGCAACGGGGTCACCATCATTGCAGTCTCTCCTCGGTTTCATACCTAAAAGTCCATTTGAATCCAAATTCTCAGGTGGTGTCTCTCAGCTGCCCAGCAGCACAGTGAGTACAGCACGAACGTTTGGCATCTGCTCCCACTGCAGAAGATCAAGGATTGAAAGCTGGTGCTGGACCTGTTCAGCACACAATCACCTTTACATTGGTGCCTCCATCGTTGCTTTCACTGCTAACACTCATACAGGAAAAGCATTTGAATGGAATCAGTCCAGAGCCTGCTCCCTGCTGGCAGCAACACAGCACAGAATGAACAGTGGCATCTGCTCACACGCAGAAGCATCATCAGGGAAAGCTAGTGCTCTGCTTCTTCAGCACACAGTCAGCTTTTCAACGGGGTCACCATCATTGCAGTCTCTCCTCGGTTTCCTACCTAAAAGTCCATTTGAATCCAAATTCTCAGGTGGTCTCTCTCAGCTGCCCAGCAGCACAGTGAGTACAGCACGAACGTTTGGCATCTGTTCCCACTGCAGAAGAGCCAGAATTGGAAGCTGGTGCTGGACCTGTTCAGCACACAATCCCCTTTACATTGAGTCCTCCATCGTGGCTTTCACTGCTCACTTTCATACAGGAAAAGCATTTGAATGGAATCAGTCCAGAGCCTGCTCTCTGCTGCGCAGCAACACAGTCAGCACAGAATGAACAGTGGATCCTGCTCGCACAGCAGAAGGACCAGCAGGGAAAGCTAGTGCTGGGCTTCTTAAGCACACAAGCAGCTTTGCAACGGGGTCACCATCATTGCAGTCTCTCCTCGGTTTCATATCTAAAAGTCCATTTGAATCCAAATTCTCAGGTGGTGTCTCTCAGCTGCCCAGCAGCACAGTGAGTACAGCACGAACGTTTGGCATCTGCTCCCACAGCAGAAGAGCCAGGATTGAAAGCTGGTGCTGGACCTGTTCAGCACACAATCACCTTTACATTGGTGCCTCCATCGTTGCTTTCACTGCTAACACTCATACAGGAAAAGCATTTGAATACAATCAGTCCAGAGCCTGCTCTCTGCTGGCAGCAACACAGCACAGAATGAACAGGGGCATCTGCTCCCACGGAAGAAGGACCAGCAGGGAAAGCTAGGGCTGTGTCTCTTCAGCACACAAGCAGCTTTGCAACGTGGTCACCATCATTGCAGTCTCTCCTCGGTTTCATACCTAAAAGTCCATTTGAATCCAAATTCTCAGGTGGTGTCTCTCAGCTGCCCAGCAGCACAGTGAGTACAGCACGAAGGTTTGGCCTCTGCTCCCACAGCAGAAGAGCCAGGATTGAAAGCTGGTGCTGGACCTGTTCAGCACTGAATCCCCTTTACATTGGTACCTCCATCGTTGCTTTCACTGCTCACTTTCATACAGGAAAAGCATTTGAATGGAATCAGTCCAGAGGCTGCTCTCTGCTGCGCAGCAACACAGTCAGCACAGAATGAACAGTGGCATCTGCTCACACGGCAGAAGGACCAGCAGGGAAAGCTAGTGCTGGGCTTCTTCAGCACACAAGCAGCTTTGCAACGGGGTCACCATCATTGCAGTCTCTCCTCGGGTTCATACCTAAAAGTCCATTTGAATCCAAATTCTCAGGTGGTCTCAGCTGCCCAGCAGCACAATGAGTACAGCACGAACGTTTGGCATCTGCTCCCACAGCAGAGGAGCAAGGATTGAAAGCTGGTGCTGGACCTGTTCAGCACACAATCACCTTTACATTGGTGCCTCTATCGTTGCTTTCACTGCTCACTTTCATGAAGAAAAGCATTTGAATGGAATCAGTCCAGAACCTGCTCTCTGCTGCGCAGCAACACAGTCAGCACAGAATGAACAGTGGATTCTGCTCGCACAGCAGAAGGACCAGCAGGGAAAGCTAGTGCTGGGCTTCCTCAGCAGACAAGGAGCTTTGCAACGGGGTCACCAGCATTGCAGTCTCTCCTCGGTTTCATACCTAAAAGTCCATTTGAATCCAAATTCTCAGGTGGTGTCTCTCAGCTGCCCAGCAGCACAGTGAGTACAGCACGAACGTTTGGCCTCTGCTCCCACAGCAGAAGAGCCAGGATTGAAAGCTGGTGCTGGACCTGTTCAGCACACAATCCCCTTTACATTGGTGCCTCTATCGTTGCTTTCACTGCTCACTTTCATACAGGAAAAGCATTTGAATGGAATCAGTCCAGAGCCTGCTCTCTGCTGGCAGCAACACAGCACAGAATGAACAGTGGCATCTGCTCACACGGCAGAAGCATCTTCAGGGAAAGCTAGTGCTCTGCTTCTTCAGCACACAAGCAGCTTTGCAACGGGGTCACCATCATTGCAGTCTCTCCTCGGGTTCATACCTAAAAGTCCATTTGAATCCAAATTCTCAGGTGGTCTCAGCTGCCCAGCAGCACAATGAGTACAGCACGAACGTTTGGCCTCTGCTCCCACAGCAGAAGAGCAAGGATTGAAAGCTGGTGCTGGACCTGTTCAGCACACAATCACCTTTACATTAGTGCCTCCATCGTTGCTTTCACTGCTCACTTTCATGCAGGAAAAGCATTTGAATGGAATCAGTCCAGAGCCTGCTCTCTGCTGCGCAGCAACACAGTCAGCGCAGAATGAACAGTGGATTCTGCTCGCACAGCAGAAGGACCAGCAGGGAAAGCTAGTGCTGGGCTTTTTCAGCACACAAGCAGCTTTGCAACGGGGTCACCATCATTGCAGTCTCTCCTCGGTTTCATACCTAAAAGTCCATTTGAATCCAAATTCTCAGGTGGTTATTCTCAGCTGCCCAGCAGCACAGTGAGTACAGCACGAACGTTTGGCCTCTGCTCCCATAGCAGAAGAGCAAGGATTGAAAGCTGGTGCTGGACCTGTTCAGCACACAATCACCTTTACATTAGTGCCTCCATCATTGCTTTCACTGCTCACATTCATTCAGGAAAAGCATTTGAATGGAATCACTCCAGAGGCTGCTCTCTGCTGCGCAGCAACACAGTCAGCACAGAATGAACAGTGGCATCTCCTCCCACGGCAGAAGGACCAGCAGGGAAAGCTAGTGCTGGGCCTCTTCAGCACACAAGCAGCTTTGCAGCGGTGTCACCATCATTGCAGTCTCTCCTCGGTTTCATACCTAAAAGTCCATTTGAATCCAAATTCTCAGGTGGTGTCTCTCAGCTGCCCAGCAGCACAGTGAGTACAGCACGAACGTTTGGCCTCTCCTCCCACAGCAGAAGAGCCAGGATTGAAAGCTGGTACTGGACCTGTTCAGCACACAATCACATTTACATTGGTGCCTCCATCGTTGCTTTCACTGCTTACATTCATTCAGGAAAAGCATTTGAATGGAATCAGTCCAGAGGCTGCTCTCTGCTGCGCAGCAACACAGTCAGCACAGAAAGAACAGTGGCATCTGCTCCCACAGCAGAAGGACCAGCAGGGAAAGCTAGTGCTGGGCTTCTTCAGCACACAGTCAGCTTTGCAACGGTGCCACCATCATTGCAGTCTCTCCTTGGTTTCATACCTAAAAGTCCATTTGAATCCAAATTCTCAGGTGGTGTCTCTCAGCTGCCCAGCAGCACAGTGAGTACAGCACGAACGTTTGGCCTCTCCTCCCACAGCAGAAGAGCCAGGATTGAAAGCTGGTGCTGGACCTGTTCAGCACACAATCACCTTTACATTGGTGCCTCCATCATTGCTTTCACTGATCACATTCATTCAGGAAAAGCATTTGAATGGAATCACCCCAGAGGCTGCACTCTGCTGGCAGCAACACAGTCAGCACAGAATGAACAGCGGCATCTGCTCCCACAGCAGAAGGACCAGCAGGGAAAGCTAGTGCTGGGCCTCTTCAGCACACAAGCAGCTTTGCAAAGGGGTCACCATCATTGCAGTCTCTCCTCGGTTTCATACCTAAAAGTCCATTTGAATCCAAATTCTCAGGTGGTTATTCTCAGCTGCCCAGCAGCACAGTGAGTACAGCACGAACGTTTGGCCTCTGCTCCCACAGCAGAAGAGACAGGATTGAAAGCTGGTGCTGGACCTGTTCAGCACACAATCACCTTTACATTAGTGCCTCCATCCTTGCTTTCACTGCTCACATTCATTCAGGAAAAGCATTTGAATGGAATCAGTCCAGAGGCTGCTCTCTACTTCGCAGCAACACAGTCAGCACAGAATGAACAGTGGCATCTGCTCACACGGCAGAAGGACGAGCAGGGAAAGCTAGTGCTGGGCCTCTTCAGCACACAAGCAGCTTTGCAGTGGTGTCACCATCATTGCAGTCTCTCCTCGGTTTCATACCTAAAAGTCCATTTGAATCCAAATTCTCAGGAGGTGTCTCTCAGCTGCCCAGCAGCACAGTGAGTACAGCACGAACGTTTGGCCTCTGCTCCCACAGCAGAAGAGCCAGGATTGAAAGCTGGTGCTGGACCTGTTCAGCACACAATCACCTTTACATTGGTGCCTCCATCGTTGCTTTCACTGCTCACATTCATACAGGAAAAGCATTTGAATGGAATCAGTCCAGAGCCTGCTCTCTGCTGGCAGCAACACAGTCAGCACAGAATGAACAGTGGCATCTGCTCACACGGGAGAAGGACCAGGAGGGAAAGCTAGTGCTGGGCCTCTTCAGCACACAAGCAGCTTTGCAACGGTGTCACCATCATTGCAGTCTCTCCTCGGTTTCATACCTAAAAGTCCATTTGAATCCAAATTCTCAGGTGGTTATTGTCAGCTGCCCAGCAGCACAGTGAGTACAGCACGAACGTTTGGCCTCTGCTCCCACAGCAGAAGAGCCAGGATTGAAAGCTGGTGCTGGACCTGTTCAGCACACAATCACCTTTACATTAGTGCCTCCATCGTTGCTTTCACTGCTCACATTCATTCAGGAAAAACATTTGAATGGAATCAGTCCAGAGGCTGCACTCTGCTGGCAGCAACACAGTCAGCACAGAATGAACAGCGGCATCTGCTCCCACGGCAGAAGGACCAGCAGGGAAAGCTAGTGCTGGGACTCATCAGCACACAAGCAGCTTTGCTACGGTGCCACCATCATTGCAGTCTCTCCTTGGTTTCATACCTAAAAGTCCATTTGAATCCAAATTCTCAGGTTTTCTATCTCAGCTGCCCAGCAGCACAGTGAGTACAGCACGAACGTTTGGCCTCTGCTCCCACAGCAGAAGAGCCAGGATTGAAAGCTGGTGCTGGACCTGTTCAGCACACAATCACCTTTACATTAGTGCCTCCATCGTTGCTTTCACTGCTCACATTCATACAGGAAAAGCATTTGAATGGAATCAGTCCAGAGGCTGCTCTCTACTGTGCAGCAACACAATCAGCACAGAATGAACAGTGGCATCTGCTCCCACAGCAGAGGGACCAGCAGGGAAAGCTAGTGCTGGGCCTCTTCAGCACACAAGCAGCTTTGCAAAGGGGTCACCATCATTGCAGTCTCTCCTCGGTTTCATACCTAAAAGTCCATTTGAATCCAAATTCTCAGGTGGTGTCTCTCAGCTGCCCAGCAGCACAGTGAGTACAGCACGAACGTTTGGCCTCTGCTCCCACAGCAGAAGAGCCAGGATTGAAAGCTGGTGCTGGACCTGTTCAGCACACAATCACCTTTACATTGGTGCCTCCATCGTTGCTTTCACTGCACACTTTCATACAGGAAAAGCATTTGAATAGAATCAGTCCAGAGCCTGCTCTCTGCTGCGCAACAACACAGTCAGCACAGAATGAACAGTGGCATCTGCTCCCACAGCAGAAGGACCAGCAGGGAAAGGTAGTGCTGGGACTCTTCAGCACACAAGCTGCTTTGCAACGGGGTCACCATCATTGCAGTCTCTCCTCGGTTTCATACCTAAAAGTCCATTTGAATCCAAATTCTCAGGTGGTTATTGTCAGCTGCCCAGCAGCACAGTGAGTACAGCCGAACGTTTGGCTTCTGCTCCTACAGCAGAAGAGCCAGGATTGAAAGCTGGTGCTGGACCTGTTCAGCACACAATCACCTTTACATTAGTGCCTCCATCCTTGCTTTCACTGCTCACATTCATTCAGGAAAAGCATTTGAATGGAATCAGTCCAGAGGCTGCTCTCTACTGCGCCGCAACACAATCAGCACAGAATTAACTGTGGCATCTGCTCCCACAGCAGAAGGACCAGCAGGGAAAGCTAGTGCTGGGCCTCTTCAGCACACAAGCAGCTTTGCAACAGTGTCACCATCATTGCAGTCTCTCCTCGGTTTCATACCTAAAAGTCCATTTGAATCCAAATTCTCAGGTGGTGTCTCTCAGCTGCCCAGCAGCACAGTGAGTACAGCACGAACGTTTGGCCTCTGCTCCCACAGCAGAAGAGCCAGGATTGAAAGCTGGTGCTGGACCTGTTCAGCACACAATCACCTTTACATTGGTGCCTCCATCGTTGCTTTCACTGCTCACATTCATACAGGAAAAGCATTTGAATGGAATCAGTCCAGAGCCTGCTCTCTGCTGCGCAGCAACACAGTCAGCACAGAATGAACAGTGGCATCTGCTCCCACGGCAGAAGGACGAGCAGGGAAAGCTAGTGCTGGGCCTCTTCAGCACACAAGGAGCTTTGCAACGGTGTCACCATCATTGCAGTCTCTCCTCGGTTTCATACCTAAAAGTCCATTTGAATCCAAATTCTAGGTGGTGTCTCTCAGCTGCCCAGCACCACAGTGAGTACAGCACGAACGTTAGGCCTCTGCTCCGACAGCAGTAGAGCCAGGATTGAAAGCTGGTGCTGGACCTGTTCAGCACACAATCACCTTTACATTGGTGCCTCCATCGTTGCTTTCAGTGCTCACATTCATACAGGAAAAGCATTTGAATGGAATCAGTCCAGAGCCTGCTCTCTGCTGCGCAGCAACACAGTCAGCACAGAATGAACAGTGGCAACTGCTCCCACAGCAGAAGGACCAGCAGGGAAAGCTATTGCTGGGCCTCTTCAGCACACAAGCAGCTTTGCAACGGTGTCACCATCATTGCAGTCTCTCCTCGGTTTCATACCTAAAAGTCCATTTGAATCCAAATTCTCAGGTGGTTATTGTCAGCTGCCCAGCAGCACAGTGAGTACAGCACGAACGTTTGGCCTCTGCTCCCACAGCAGAAGAGCCAGGATTGAAAGCTGGGGCTGGACCTGTTCAGCACACAATCACCTTTACATTGGTGCCTCCATAGTTGCTTTCACTGCTCACATTCATTCAGGAAAAGCATTTGAATGGAATCAGTCCAGAGCCTGCTCTCTGCTGGCAGCAACACACTCAGCACAGCAAGAACAGTGGCATCTGCTCCCACAGCAGAAGGACCAGCAGGGAAAGGTAGTGCTGGGCCTCTTCAGCACACAAGGAGCTTTGCAACGGTGTCACCATCATTTCAGTCTCTCCTCGGTTTCATACCTAAAAGTCCATTTGAATCCAAATTCTCAGGTGGTGTCTCTCAGCTGCCCAGCAGCACAGTGAGTACAGCACGAACGTTTGGCCTCTGCTCCCACAGCAGAAGAGCCAGGATTGAAAGCTGGTGCTGGACCTGTTCAGCACACAATCACCTTTACATTGGTGCCTCCATCGTTGCTTTCACTGCTCACATTCATACAGGAAAAGCATTTGAATAGAATCAGTCCAGAGCCTGCTCTCTGCTGCGCAACAACACAGTCAGCACAGAATGAACAGTGGCATCTGCTCACACAGCAGAAGGACCAGCAGGGAAAGCTAGTGCTGGGACTCTTCAGCACAAAAGCTGCTTTGCAACGGGGTCACCATCATTGCAGTCTCTGCTCGGTTTCATACCTAAAAGTCCATTTGAATCCAAATTCTCAGGTGGTTATTGTCAGCTGCCCAGCAGCACAGTGAGTAAAGCACGAACGTTTGGCTTCTGCTCCCACAGCAGAAGAGCCAGGATTGAAAGCTGGTGCTGGACCTGTTCAGCACACAATCACCTTTACATTAGTGCCTCCATCCTTGCTTTCACTGCTCACATTCATTCAGGAAAAGCATTTGAATGGAATCAGTCCAGAGGCTGCTCTCTACTGCGCCGCAACACAATCAGCACAGAATGAACAGTGGCATCTGCTCCCACAGCAGAAGGACCAGCAGGGAAAGCTAGTGCTGGGCCTCTTCAGCACACAAGCAGCTTTGCAACAGTATCACCATCATTGCAGTCTCTCCTCGGTTTCATACCTAAAAGTCCATTTGAATCCAAATTCTCAGGTGGTGTCTCTCAGCTGCCCAGCAGCACAGTGAGTACAGCACGAACGTTTGGCCTCTGCTCCCATAGCAGAAGAGCCAGGATTGAAAGCTGGGGCTGGACCTGTTCAGCACACAATCACCTTTACATTGGTGCCTCCATCGTTGCTTTCACTGCTCACATTCATACAGGAAAAGCATTTGAATGGAATCAGTCCAGAGCCTGCTCTCTGCTGCGCAGCAACACAGTCAGCACACAATGAACAGTGGCATCTGCTCCCACGGCAGAAGGACCAGCAGGGAAAGCTAGTGCTGGGCCTCTTCAGCACACAAGCAGCTTTTCAACGGTGTCACCATCTTTGCAGTCTCTCCTCGGTTTCATACCTAAAAGTCCATTTGAATCCAAATTCTCAGCTGGTTATTCTCAGCTGCCCAGCAGCACCGTGAATACAGCACAAACGTTTGGCTTCTGCTCCCACAGCAGAAGAGCCAGGATTGAAAGCTGGTGCTGGACCTGTTCAGCACACAATCACCTTTACATTGGTGCCTCCATCCTTGCTTTCACTGCTCACATTCATACAGGAAAAGCATTTGAATGGAATCAGTCCAGAGCCTGCTCTCTGCTGCGCAGCAACACAGCACAGAATGAACAGTGGCATCTGCTCCCACAGCAGAAGGACCAGCAGGGAAAGCTAGTGCTGGGCTTCTTCAGCACACAGTCAGCTGTGCAACGGTGTCACCATCATTGCAGTCTCTCCTCGGTTTCATACCTAAAAGTCCATTTGAATCCAAATTCTCAGGTGGTGTCTCTCAGCTGCCCAGCAGCACAGTGAGTACAGCACGAACGTTTGGCCTCTGCTCCCACAGCAGAAGAGCCAGGATTGAAAGCTGGTGCTGGACCTGTTCAGCACACAATCACCTTTACATTGGTGCCTCCATCGTTGCTTTCAGTGCTCACTTTCATACAGGAAAAGCATTTGAATGGAATCAGTCCAGAGCCTGCTCTCTGCTGGCAGCAACACAGTCAGCACAGAATGAACACTGGCATCTGCTCCCACAGCAGAAGGACCAGCAGGGAAAGCTAGTACTGGGCCTCTTCAGAACACAAGCAGCTTTGCAACGGTGTCACCATCATTGCAGTCTCTCCTCGGTTTCATACCTAAAAGTCCATTTGAATCCAAATTCTCAGGTGGTTATTCTCAGCTGCCCAGCAGCACAGTGAGGACAGCACGAACGTTTGGCCTCTGCTCCCACAGCAGAAGAGCCAGGATTGAAACCTGGTGCTGGACCTGTTCAGCACACAATCACCTTTACATTAGTGCCTCCATCGCTGCTTTCACTGCTCACATTCATTCAGGAAAAGCATTTGAATGGAATCAGTCCAGAGGCTGCTCTCTGCTGCGCAGCAACACAGCACAGAATGAACAGTGGCATCTCTCCCACGGCAGAAGGACCAGCAGGGAAAGCTAGTGCTGGGCCTCTTCAGCACACAAGCAGCTTTGCAACGGTGTCACCATCATTGCAGTCTCTCCTCGGTTTCATACATAAAGTCCATTTGAATCCAAATTCTCAGGAGGGTTCTCTCAGCTGCCCAGCAGCACAGTGAGTACAGAACGAACGTTTGGCCTCTGCTCCCACAGCAGAAGAGCCAGGATTGAAAGCTGGTGCTGGACCTGTTCAGCACACAATCACCTTTACATTGGTGCCTCCATCGTTGCTTTCACTGCACACTTTCATACAGGAAAAGCATTTGAATGGAATCAGTCCAGAGCCTGCTCTCTGCTGCGCAACAACACAGTCTGCACAGAATGAACAGTGGCATCTGCTCACACAGCAGAAGGACCAGCAGGGAAAGCTAGTGCTCTGCTTCTTCAGCACACACGCAGCTTTGCAACGGGGTCACCATCATTGCAGTCTCTCCTCGGTTTCATACCTAAAAGTCCATTTGAATCCGAATTCTCAAGTGGTGTCGCTCAGCTGCCCAGCAGCACAGTGAGTACAGCACGAACGTTTGGGCTCTGCTCCCACAGCAGAAGAGCCAGGATTGAAAGCTGGTGCTGGACCTGTTCAGCACACAATCCCCTTTACATTGATGCCTCCATCGTTGCTTTCACTGCTAACACTCATACAGGAAAAGCATTTGAATAGAATCAGTCCAGAGCCTGCTCCCTGCTGGCAGCAACACAGCACAGAATGAACAGTGGCATCTGCTCACACGGCAGAAGGAGCAGCAGGGAAAGCTAGTGCTCTGCTTCTTCAGCACACAAGCAGCTTTGCAACGGGGTCACCATCATTGCAGTCTCTCCTCGGTTTCATACCTAAAAGTCCATTTGAATCCAAATTCTCAGGTGGTGTCGCTCAGCTGCCCAGCAGCACAGTGAGTACAGCACGAACGTTTGGCCTCTGCTCCCACAGCAGAAGAGCCAGGATTGATAGCTGGTGCTGGACCTGTTCAGCACACAATCCCCTTTACATTGGTGCCTCCATCGTTGCTTACACTGCTCACTTTCATACAGGAAAAGCATTTGAATGGAATCAGTCCAGAGCCTGCTCTCTGCTGCGCAGGAACACAGTCAGCACAGAATGAACAGTGGCATCTGCTCACACGGCAGAAGGAGCAGCAGGGAAAGCTAGTGCTCTGCTTCTTCAGCACACAAGCACCTTTGCAAAGGGGTCACCATCATTGCAGTCTCTCCTCGGCTTCATACCTAAAAGTCCATTTGAATCCAAATTCTCAGGTGGTGTCTCTCAGCTGCCCAGCAGCACAGTTAGTACAGCACGAACGTTTGGCCTCTGCTCCCACAGCAGAAGAGCCAGGATTGAAAGCTGGTGCTGGACCTGTTCAGCACACAATCCCTTTTACATTGGTGCATTCATCGTTGCTTTCACTGCTCACTTTCATACAGGAAAAGCATTTGAATGGAATCAGTCCAGAGGCAGCTCTCTGCTGCGCAGCAACACAGTCAGCACAGAATGAACAGTGGCAGCTGCTCACACGGCAGAAGGAGCAGCAGGGAAAGCTAGTGCTCTGCTTCTTCAGCACACAAGCAGCTTTGCAACGGGGTCACCATCATTTCAGTCTCTCCTCGGTTTCATACCTAAAAGTCCATTTGAATCCAAATTCTCAAGCGGTCTCAGCTGCCCAGCAGCACAGTTAGTACAGCACGAACGTTTGGCATCTGCTCCCACAGCAGAAGAGCAAGGATTGAAAGGTGGTGCTGGACCTGTTCAGCACACAATCCCCTTTACATTGGTGCATCCATCGTTGCTTTCACTGCTAACACTCGTACAGGAAAAGCATTTGAATAGAATCAGTCCAGAGCCTGCTCCCTGCTGGCAGCAACACAGCACAGAATGAACAGGGGCATCTGCTCACACGGCAGAAGGACCAGCAGGGAAAGCTAGTGCTGTGTCTCTTCAGCACACAAGAAGCTTTGCAACGGGGTCACCATCATTGCAGTCTCTCCTCGGTTTCCTACTTAAAAGTCCATTTGAATCCAAATTCTCAGGTGGTGTCTCTCAGCTGCCCAGCAGCACAGTTAGTACAGCACGAACGTTTGGCCTCTGCTCCCACAGCAGAAGAGCCAGGATTGAAAGCTGGTGCTGGACCTGTTCAGCACACAATCCCCTTTACATTGGTGCCTCCATCGTTGCTTTCACTGCTCACTTTCATACAGGAAAAGCTTTTGAATGGAATCAGTCCAGAGCCTGCTCTCTGCTGCGCAGGAACACAGTCAGCACAGAATGAACAGTGGCATCTGCTCACACGGCAGAAGGAGCAGCAGGGAAAGCTAGTGCTCTGCTTCTTCAGCACACAAGCAGCTTTGCAACGGGGTCACCATCATTGCAGTCTCTCCTCGGCTTCATACCTAAAAGTCCATTTGAATCCGAATTCTCAGGTGGTGTCTCTCAGCTGCCCAGCAGCACAGTTAGTACAGCACGAACGTTTGGCCTCTGCTCCCACAGCAGAAGAGCCAGGATTGAAACCTGGTGCTGGACCTGTTCAGCACACAATCACCTTTACATTAGTGCCTCCATCGCTGCTTTCACTGCTCACATTCATTCAGGAAAAGCATTTGAATGGAATCAGTCCAGAGGCTGCTCTCTGCTGCGCAGCAACACAGCACAGAATGAACAGTGGCATCTCTCCCACGGCAGAAGGACCAGCAGGGAAAGCTAGTGCTGGGCGTCTTCAGCACACAAGCAGCTTTGCAACGGTGTCACCATCATTGCAGTCTCTCCTCGGTTTCATACATAAAGTCCATTTGAATCCAAATTCTCAGGAGGTGTCTCTCAGCTGCCCAGCAGCACAGTGAGTACAGAACGAACGTTTGGCCTCTGCTCCCACAGCAGAAGAGCCAGGATTGAAAGCTGGTGCTGGACCTGTTCAGCACACAATCACCTTTACATTGGTGCCTCCATCGTTGCTTTCACTGCACACTTTCATACAGGAAAAGCATTTGAATGGAATCAGTCCAGAGCCTGCTCTCTGCTGCGCAACAACACAGTCTGCACAGAATGAACAGTGGCATCTGCTCACACAGCAGAAGGACCAGCAGGGAAAGCTAGTGCTGGGACTCTTCAGCACACAAGCTGCTTTGCAACGGGGTCACCATCATTGCAGTCTCTGCTCGGTTTCATACCTAAAAGTCCATTTGAATCCAAATTCTCAGGTGGTTATTGTCAGCTGCCCAGCAGCACAGTGAGTACAGCACGAACGTTTGGCTTCTGCTCCCACAGCAGAAGAGCCAGGATTGAAAGCTGGTGCTGGACCTGTTCAGCACACAATCACCTTTACATTAGTGCCTCCATCCTTGCTTTCACTGCTCACATTCATTCAGGAAAAGCATTTGAATGGAATCAGTCCAGAGGCTGCTCTCTACTGCGCCGCAACACAATCAGCACAGAATGAACAGTGGCATCTGCTCCCACAGCAGAAGGACCAGCAGGGAAAGCTAGTGCTGGGCCTCTTCAGCACACAAGCAGCTTTGCAACAGTATCACCATCATTGCAGTCTCTCCTCGGTTTCATACCTAAAAGTCCATTTGAATCCAAATTCTCAGGTGGTGTCTCTCAGCTGCCCAGCAGCACAGTGAGTACAGCACGAACGTTTGGCCTCTGCTCCCATAGCAGAAGAGCCAGGATTGAAAGCTGGGGCTGGACCTGTTCAGCACACAATCACCTTTACATTGGTGCCTCCATCGTTGCTTTCACTGCTCACATTCATACAGGAAAAGCATTTGAATGGAATCAGTCCAGAGGCTGCTCTCTGCTGCGCAGCAACACAGCACAGAATGAACAGTGGCATCTGCTCACACGGCAGAAGGACCAGCAGGGAAAGCTAGTGCTCTGCTTCTTCAGCACACACGCAGCTTTGCAACGGGGTCACCATCATTGCAGTCTCTCCTCGGTTTCATACCTAAAAGTCCATTTGAATCCGAATTCTCAAGTGGTGTCGCTCAGCTGCCCAGCAGCACAGTGAGTACAGCACGAACGTTTGGGCTCTGCTCCCACAGCAGAAGAGCCAGGATTGAAAGCTGGTGCTGGACCTGTTCAGCACACAATCCCCTTTACATTGATGCCTCCATCGTTGCTTTCACTGCTAACACTCATACAGGAAAAGCATTTGAATAGAATCAGTCCAGAGCCTGCTCCCTGCTGGCAGCAACACAGCACAGAATGAACAGTGGCATCTGCTCACACGGCAGAAGGAGCAGCAGGGAAAGCTAGTGCTCTGCTTCTTCAGCACACAAGCAGCTTTGCAACGGGGTCACCATCATTGCAGTCTCTCCTCGGTTTCATACCTAAAAGTCCATTTGAATCCAAATTCTCAGGTGGTGTCTCTCAGCTGCCCAGCAGCACAGTGAGTACAGCACGAACGTTTGGCCTCTGCTCCCACAGCAGAAGAGCCAGGATTGATAGCTGGTGCTGGACCTGTTCAGCACACAATCCCCTTTACATTGGTGCCTCCATCGTTGCTTACACTGCTCACTTTCATACAGGAAAAGCATTTGAATGGAATCAGTCCAGAGCCTGCTCTCTGCTGCGCAGGAACACAGTCAGCACAGAATGAACAGTGGCATCTGCTCACACGGCAGAAGGAGCAGCAGGGAAAGCTAGTGCTCTGCTTCTTCAGCACACAAGCAGCTTTGCAAAGGGGTCACCATCATTGCAGTCTCTCCTCGGCTTCATACCTAAAAGTCCATTTGAATCCAAATTCTCAGGTGGTGTCTCTCAGCTGCCCAGCAGCACAGTTAGTACAGCACGAACGTTTGGCCTCTGCTCCCACAGCAGAAGAGCCAGGATTGAAAGCTGGTGCTGGACCTGTTCAGCACACAATCCCTTTTACATTGGTGCATTCATCGTTGCTTTCACTGCTCACTTTCATACAGGAAAAGCATTTGAATGGAATCAGTCCAGAGGCAGCTCTCTGCTGCGCAGCAACACAGTCAGCACAGAATGAACAGTGGCATCTGCTCACACGGCAGAAGGAGCAGCAGGGAAAGCTAGTGCTCTGCTTCTTCAGCACACAAGCAGCTTTGCAACGGGGTCACCATCATTTCAGTCTCTCCTCGGTTTCATACCTAAAAGTCCATTTGAATCCAAATTCTCAAGCGGTCTCAGCTGCCCAGCAGCACAGTTAGTACAGCACGAACGTTTGGCATCTGCTCCCACAGCAGAAGAGCAAGGATTGAAAGGTGGTGCTGGACCTGTTCAGCACACAATCCCCTTTACATTGGTGCATCCATCGTTGCTTTCACTGCTAACACTCGTACAGGAAAAGCATTTGAATAGAATCAGTCCAGAGCCTGCTCCCTGCTGGCAGCAACACAGCACAGAATGAACAGGGGCATCTGCTCACACGGCAGAAGGACCAGCAGGGAAAGCTAGTGCTGTGTCTCTTCAGCACACAAGAAGCTTTGCAACGGGGTCACCATCATTGCAGTCTCTCCTCGGTTTCCTACTTAAAAGTCCATTTGAATCCAAATTCTCAGGTGGTGTCTCTCAGCTGCCCAGCAGCACAGTTAGTACAGCACGAACGTTTGGCCTCTGCTCCCACAGCAGAAGAGCCAGGATTGAAAGCTGGTGCTGGACCTGTTCAGCACACAATCCCCTTTACATTGGTGCCTCCATCGTTGCTTTCACTGCTCACTTTCATACAGGAAAAGCTTTTGAATGGAATCAGTCCAGAGCCTGCTCTCTGCTGCGCAGGAACACAGTCAGCACAGAATGAACAGTGGCATCTGCTCACACGGCAGAAGGAGCAGCAGGGAAAGCTAGTGCTCTGCTTCTTCAGCACACAAGCAGCTTTGCAACGGGGTCACCATCATTGCAGTCTCTCCTCGGCTTCATACCTAAAAGTCCATTTGAATCCGAATTCTCAGGTGGTGTCTCTCAGCTGCCCAGCAGCACAGTTAGTACAGCACGAACGTTTGGCCTCTGCTCCCACAGCAGAAGAGCCAGGATTGAAAGCTGGTCCTGGACCTGTTCAGCACACAATCACCTTTACATTGGTGCCTCCATCGTTGCTTTCACTGCTCACATTCATACAGGAAAAGCATTTGAATGGAATCAGTCCAGAGGCTGCTCTCTGCTGCGCAGCAACACAGCACAGAATGAACAGTGGCATCTGCTCACACGGCAGAAGGACCAGCAGGGAAAGCTAGTGCTCTGCTTCTTCAGCACACAAGCAGCTTTGCAACGGGGTCACCATCATTGCAGTCTCTCCTCGGTTTCATACCTAAAAGTCCATTTGAATCCAAATTCTCAGGTGGTGTCTCTCAGCTGCCCAGCAGCACAGTGAGTACAGCACGAACGTTTGGCCTCTACTCCCACAGCAGAAGAGCCAGGATTGAAAGCTGGTGCTGGACCTGTTCAGCACACAATCCCCTTTACATTGGTGCCTCCATCGTTGCTTTCACTGCTCACTTTCATACAGGAAAAGCATTTGAATGGAATCAGTCCAGAGCCTGCTCTCTGCTGCGCAGGAACACAGTCAGCACAGAATGAACAGTGGCATCTGCTCACACGGCAGAAGGAGCAGCAGGGAAAGCTAGTGCTCTGCTTCTTCAGCACACAAGCAGCTTTGCAAAGGGGTCACCATCATTGCAGTCTCTCCTCGGCTTCATACCTAAAAGTCCATTTGAATCCAAATTCTCAGGTGGTGTCTCTCAGCTGCCCAGCAGCACAGTTAGTACAGGACGAACGTTTGGCCTCTGCTCCCACAGCAGAAGAGCCAGGATTGAAAGCTGGTGCTGGACCTGTTCAGCACACAATCCCTTTTACATTGGTGCATTCATCGTTGCTTTCACTGCTCACTTTCATACAGGAAAAGCATTTGAATGGAATCAGTCCAGAGGCAGCTCTCTGCTGCGCAGCAACACAGTCAGCACAGAATGAACAGTGGCAGCTGCTCACACGGCAGAAGGAGCAGCAGGGAAAGCTAGTGCTCTGCTTCTTCAGCACACAAGCAGCTTTGCAACGGGGTCACCATCATTTCAGTCTCTCCTCGGTTTCATACCTAAAAGTCCATTTGAATCCAAATTCTCAAGCGGTCTCAGCTGCCCAGCAGCACAGTTAGTACAGCACGAACGTTTGGCATCTGCTCCCACAGCAGAAGAGCAAGGATTGAAAGGTGGTGCTGGACCTGTTCAGCACACAATCCCCTTTACATTGGTGCATCCATCGTTGCTTTCACTGCTAACACTCGTACAGGAAAAGCATTTGAATAGAATCAGTCCAGAGCCTGCTCCCTGCTGACAGCAACACAGCACAGAATGAACAGGGGCATCTGCTCACACGGCAGAAGGACCAGCAGGGAAAGCTAGTGCTGTGTCTCTTCAGCACACATGAAGCTTTGCAACGGGGTCACCATCATTGCAGTCTCTCCTCGGTTTCATACTTAAAAGTCCATTTGAATCCAAATTCTCAGGTGGTGTCTCTCAGCTGCCCAGCAGCACAGTTAGTACAGCACGAACGTTTGGCCTCTGCTCCCACAGCAGAAGAGCCAGGATTGAAAGCTGGTGCTGGACCTGTTCAGCACACAATCCCCTTTACATTGGTGCATCCATCGTTGCTTTCACTGCTCACTTTCATACAGGAAAAGCTTTTGAATGGAATCAGTCCAGAGCCTGCTCTCTGCTGCGCAGGAACACAGTCAGCACAGAATGAACAGTGGCATCTGCTCACACGGCAGAAGGAGCAGCAGGGAAAGCTAGTGCTCTGCTTCTTCAGCACACAAGCAGCTTTGCAACGGGGTCACCATCATTGCAGTCTCTCCTCGGCTTCATACCTAAAAGTCCATTTGAATCCGAATTCTCAGGTGGTGTCTCTCAGCTGCCCAGCAGCACAGTTAGTACAGCACGAACGTTTGGCCTCTGCTCCCACAGCAGAAGAGCCAGGATTGAAAGCTGGTGCTGGACCTGTTCAGCACACAATCACCTTTACATTGGTGCCTCCATCGTTGCTTTCACTGCTAACACTCATACAGGAAAAGCATTTGAATGGAATCAGCCCTGAGCCTGCTCCCTGCTGGCAGCAACACAGCACAGAATGAACAGGGGCATCTGCTCACACGGCAGAAGGACCAGCAGGGAAAGCTAGTGCTGTGTCTCTTCAGCACACAAACAGCTTTGCAACGGGGTCACCATCATTGCAGTCTCTCCTCGGTTTCCTACCTAAAAGTCCATTTGAATCCAAATTCTCAGGTGGTGTCTCTCAGCTGCCCAGCAGCACAGTGAGTACAGCACGAACGTTTGGCCTCTGCTCCCACAGCAGAAGAGCAAGGATTTAAAGCTGGTGCTGGACCTGTTCAGCACACAATCCCCTTTACATTGGTGCCTCCATCGTTGCTTTCACTGCTCACTTTCATACAGGAAAAGCATTTGAATGGAATCAGTCCAGAGCCTGCTCTCTGCTGCGCAGCAACACAGTCAGCACAGAATGAACAGTGGCATCTGCTCACACGGCAGAAGGAGCAGCAGGGAAAGCTAGTGCTCTGCTTCTTCGGCACACAAGCAGCTTTGCAAAGGGGTCACCATCATTGCAGTCTCTCCTCGGCTTCATACCTAAAAGTCCATTTGAATCCAAATTCTCAGGTGGTGTCTCTCAGCTGCCCAGCAGCACAGTGAGTACAGCACGAACGTTTGGCCTCTGCTCCCACAGCAGAAGAGCCAGGATTGAAAGCTGGTGCTGGACCTGTTCAGCACACAATCACCTTTACATTGGTGCCTCCATCGTTGCTTTCACTGCTCACTTTCATACAGGAAAAGCATTTGAATGGAATCAGCCCTGAGGGTGCTCTCTGCTGCGCAGCAACACAGTCAGCACAGAATGAACAGTGGCATCTGCTCACAAGGCAGAAGGAGAAGCAGGGAAAGCTAGTGCTCTGCTTCTTCAGCACACAAGCAGCTTTGCAACGGGGTCACCATCATTGCAGTCTCTCCTCGGTTTCATACCTAAAAGTCCATTTGAATCCAAATTCTCAGGTGGTGTCTCTCAGCTGCCCAGCAGCACAGTTAGTACAGCACGAACGTTTGGCCTCTGCTCCCACAGCAGAAGAGCCAGGATTGAAAGCTGGTGCTGGACCTGTTCAGCACACAATCCCTTTTACATTGGTGCATTCATCGTTGCTTTCACTGCTCACTTTCATACAGGAAAATCATATGAATGGAATCAGTCCAGAGGCTGCTCTCTGCTGCGCAGCAACACAGTCAGCACAGAATGAAGAGTGGCAGCTGCTCACACGGCAGAAGGAGCAGCAGGGAAAGCTAGTGCTCTGCTTCTTCAGCACACAAGCAGCTTTGCAACGGGGTCACCATCATTGCAGTCTCTCCTCGGTTTCATACCTAAAAGTCCATTTGAATCCGCATTCTCAAGCGGTCTCAGCTGCCCAGCAGCACAGTGAGTACAGCACGAACGTTTGGCCTCTGCTCCCACAGCAGAAGAGCCAGGATTGAAAGCTGGTGCTGGACCTGTTCAGCACACAATCCCCTTTACATTGGTGCATCCATCGTTGCTTTCACTGCTAACACTCGTACAGGAAAAGCATTTGAATAGAATCAGTCCAGAGCCTGCTCCCTGCTGGCAGCAACACAGCACAGAATGAACAGGGGCATCTGCTCACACGGCAGAAGGACCAGCAGGGAAAGCTAGTGCTGTGTCTCTTCAGCACACAAGAAGCTTTGCAACGGGGTCACCATCATTGCAGTCTCTCCTCGGTTTCCTACCTAAAAGTCCATTTGAATCCAAATTCTCAGGTGGTGTCTCTCAGCTGCCCAGCAGCACAGTGAGTACAGCACGAACGTTTGGCCTCTGCTCCCACAGCAGAAGAGCCAGGATTGAAAGCTGGTGCTGGACCTGTTCAGCACACAATCCCCTTTACATTGGTGCCTCCATCGTTGCTTTCACTGCTAAAACTCATACAGGAAAAGCATTTGAATAGAATCAGTCCAGAGCCTGCTCCCTGCTGGCAGCAACACAGCACAGAATGAACAGTGGCATCTGCTCACACGGCAGAAGGAGCAGCAGGGAAAGCTAGTGCTCTGCTTCTTCAGCACACAAGCAGCTTTGCAACGGGGTCACCATCATTGCAGTCTCTCCTCGGTTTCATACCTAAAAGTCCATTTGAATCCAAATTCTCAGGTGGTGTCTCTCAGCTGCCCAGCAGCACAGTGAGTACAGCACGAACGTTTGGCATCTGCTCCCACAGCAGAAGAGCAAGGATTGAAAGGTGGTGCTGGACCTGTTCAGCACACAATCCCCTTTACATTGGTGCATCCATCGTTGCTTTCACTGCTAACACTCGTACAGGAAAATCATTTGAATAGAATCAGTCCAGAGCCTGCTCCCTGCTGGCAGCAACACAGCACAGAATGAACAGGGGCATCTGCTCACACGGCAGAAGGACCAGCAGGGAAAGCTAGTGCTGTGTCTCTTCAGCACACAAGAAGCTTTGCAACGGGGTCACCATCATTGCAGTCTCTCCTCGGTTTCCTACCTAAAAGTCTATTTGAATCCAAATTCTCAGGTGGTGTCTCTCAGCTGCCCAGCAGCACAGTTAGTACAGCACGAACGTTTGGCCTCTGCTCCCACAGCAGAAGAGCCAGGATTGAAAGCTGTTGCTGGACCTGTTCAGCACACAATCCCCTTTACATTGGTGCCTCCATCGTTGCTTTCACTGCTCACTTTCATACAGGAAAAGCATTTGAATGGAATCAGTCCAGAGCCTGCTCTCTGCTGCGCAGGAACACAGTCAGCACAGAATGAACAGTGGCATCTGCTCACACGGCAGAAGGAGCAGCAGGGAAAGCTAGTGCTCTGCTTCTTCAGCACACAAGCAGCTTTGCAACGGGGTCACCATCATTGCAGTCTCTCCTCGGCTTCATACCTAAAAGTCCATTTGAATCCGAATTCTCAGGTGGTGTCTCTCAGCTGCCCAGCAGCACAGTTAGTACAGCACGAACGTTTGGCCTCTGCTCCCACAGCAGAAGAGCAAGGATTGAAAGCTGGTGCTGGACCTGTTCAGCACACAATCCCCTTTACATTGGTGCCTCCATCGTTGCTTTCACTGCTAACACTCATACAGGAAAAGCATTTGAATGGAATCAGCCCTGAGCCTGCTCCCTGCTGGCAGCAACACAGCACAGAATGAACAGGGCATCTGCTCACACGGCAGAAGGACCAGCAGGGAAAGCTAGTGCTGTGTCTCTTCAGACCACAAGCAGCTTTGCAACGGGGTCACCATCATTGCAGTCTCTCCTCGGTTTCCTACCTAAAAGTCCATTTGAATACAAATTCTCAGGTGGTGTCTCTCAGCTGCCCAGCAGCACAGTGAGTACAGCACGAACGTTTGGCCTCTGCTCCCACAGCAGAAGAGCCAGGATTGAAAGCTGGTGCTGGACCTGTTCAGCACACAATCGCCTTTACATTGGTGCCTCCATCGTTGCTTTCACTGCTAAAACTCATACAGGAAAAGCATTTGAATAGAATCAGTCCAGAGCCTGCTCCCTGCTGGCAGCAACACAGCACAGAATGAACAGGGGCATCTGCTCACACGGCAGAAGGACCAGCAGGGAAAGCTAGTGCTGTGTCTCTTCAGCACACAAGCAGCTTTGCAACGGGGTCACCATCATTGCAGTCTCTCCTCGGTTTCCTACCTAAAAGTCCATTTGAATCCAAATTCTCAGGTGGTGTCTCTCAGCTGCCCAGCAGCACAGTGAGTACAGCACGAACGTTTGGCCTCTGCTCCCACAGCAGAAGAGCAAGGATTTAAAGCTGGTGCTGGACCTGTTCAGCACACAATCCCCTTTACATTGGTGCCTCCATCGTTGCTTTCACTGCTCACTTTCATACAGGAAAAGCATTTGAATGGAATCAGTCCAGAGCCTGCTCTCTGCTGCGCAGCAACACAGTCAGCACAGAATGAACAGTGGCATCTGCTCACACGGCAGAAGGAGCAGCAGGGAAAGCTAGTGCTCTGCTTCTTCGGCACACAAGCAGCTTTGCAAAGGGGTCACCATCATTGCAGTCTCTCCTCGGCTTCATACCTAAAAGTCCATTTGAATCCAAATTCTCAGGTGGTGTCTCTCAGCTGCCCAGCAGCACAGTGAGTACAGCACGAACGTTTGGCCTCTGCTCCCACAGCAGAAGAGCCAGGATTGAAAGCTGGTGCTGGACCTGTTCAGCACACAATCACCTTTACATTGGTGCCTCCATCGTTGCTTTCACTGCTCACTTTCATACAGGAAAAGCATTTGAATGGAATCAGCCCTGAGGGTGCTCTCTGCTGCGCAGCAACACAGTCAGCACAGAATGAACAGTGGCATCTGCTCACAAGGCAGAAGGAGAAGCAGGGAAAGCTAGTGCTCTGCTTCTTCAGCACACAAGCAGCTTTGCAACGGGGTCACCATCATTGCAGTCTCTCCTCGGTTTCATACCTAAAAGTCCATTTGAATCCAAATTCTCAGGTGGTGTCTCTCAGCTGCCCAGCAGCACAGTTAGTACAGCACGAACGTTTGGCCTCTGCTCCCACAGCAGAAGAGCCAGGATTGAAAGCTGGTGCTGGACCTGTTCAGCACACAATCCCTTTTACATTGGTGCATTCATCGTTGCTTTCACTGCTCACTTTCATACAGGAAAATCATATGAATGGAATCAGTCCAGAGGCTGCTCTCTGCTGCGCAGCAACACAGTCAGCACAGAATGAAGAGTGGCAGCTGCTCACACGGCAGAAGGAGCAGCAGGGAAAGCTAGTGCTCTGCTTCTTCAGCACACAAGCAGCTTTGCAACGGGGTCACCATCATTGCAGTCTCTCCTCGGTTTCATACCTAAAAGTCCATTTGAATCCGCATTCTCAAGCGGTCTCAGCTGCCCAGCAGCACAGTGAGTACAGCACGAACGTTTGGCCTCTGCTCCCACAGCAGAAGAGCCAGGATTGAAAGCTGGTGCTGGACCTGTTCAGCACACAATCCCCTTTACATTGGTGCATCCATCGTTGCTTTCACTGCTAACACTCGTACAGGAAAAGCATTTGAATAGAATCAGTCCAGAGCCTCCTCCCTGCTGGCAGCAACACAGCACAGAATGAACAGGGGCATCTGCTCACACGGCAGAAGGACCAGCAGGGAAAGCTAGTGCTCTGCTTCTTCAGCACACAAGCAGCTTTGCAACGGGGTCACCATCATTTCAGTCTCTCCTCGGTTTCATACCTAAAAGTCCATTTGAATCCAAATTCTCAAGCGGTCTCACCTGCCCAGCAGCACAGTTAGTACAGCACGAACGTTTGGCATCTGCTCCCACAGCAGAAGAGCAAGGATTGAAAGGTGGTGCTGGACCTGTTCAGCACACAATCCCCTTTACATTGGTGCATCCATCGTTGCTTTCACTGCTAACACTCGTACAGGAAAAGCATTTGAATAGAATCAGTCCAGAGCCTGCTCCCTGCTGGCAGCAACACAGCACAGAATGAACAGGGGCATCTGCTCACACGGCAGAAGGACCAGCAGGGAAAGCTAGTGCTGTGTCTCTTCAGCACACAAGAAGCTTTGCAACGGGGTCACCATCATTGCAGTCTCTCCTCGGTTTCCTACCTAAAAGTCCATTTGAATCCAAATTCTCAGGTGGTGTCTCTCAGCTGCCCAGCAGCACAGTTAGTACAGCACGAACGTTTGGCCTCTGCTCCCACAGCAGAAGAGCCAGGATTGAAAGCTGGTGCTGGACCTGTTCAGCACACAATCCCCTTTACATTGGTGCCTCCATCGTTGCTTTCACTGCTCACTTTCATACAGGAAAAGCATTTGAATGGAATCAGTCCAGAGCCTGCTCTCTGCTGCGCAGGAACACAGTCAGCACAGAATGAACAGTGGCATCTGCTCACACGGCAGAAGGAGCAGCAGGGAAAGCTAGTGCTCTGCTTCTTCAGCACACAAGCAGCTTTGCAACGGGGTCACCATCATTGCAGTCTCTCCTCGGCTTCATACCTAAAAGTCCATTTGAATCCGAATTCTCAGGTGGTGTCGCTCAGCTGCCCAGCAGCACAGTGAGTACAGCACGAACGTTTGGCCTCTGCTCCCACAGCAGAAGTGCAAGGATTGAAAGCTGGTGCTGGACCTGTTCAGCACACAATCCCTTTTACATTGGTGCATTCATCGTTGCTTTCACTGCTCACTTTCATACAGGAAAAGCATTTGAATGGAATCAGTCCAGAGGCAGCTCTCTGCTGCGCAGCAACACAGTCAGCACAGAATGAACAGTGGCAGCTGCTCACACGGCAGAAGGAGCAGCCGGGAAAGCTAGTGCTCTGCTTCTTCAGCACACAAGCAGCTTTGCAACGGGGTCACCATCATTTCAGTCTCTCCTCGGTTTCATACCTAAAAGTCCATTTGAATCCAAATTCTCAAGCGGTCTCAGCTGCCCAGCAGCACAGTTAGTACAGCACGAACGTTTGGCATCTGCTCCCACAGCAGAAGAGCAAGGATTGAAAGGTGGTGCTGGACCTGTTCAGCACACAATCCCCTTTACATTGGTGCATCCATCGTTGCTTTCACTGCTAACACTCGTACAGGAAAAGCATTTGAATAGAATCAGTCCAGAGCCTGCTCCCTGCTGGCAGCAACACAGCACAGAATGAACAGGGGCATCTGCTCACACGGCAGAAGGACCAGCAGGGAAAGCTAGTGCTGTGTCTCTTCAGCACACAAGAAGCTTTGCAACGGGGTCACCATCATTGCAGTCTCTCCTCGGTTTCCTACCTAAAAGTCCATTTGAATCCAAATTCTCAGGTGGTGTCTCTCAGCTGCCCAGCAGCACAGTGAGTACAGCACGAACGTTTGGCCTCTGCTCCCACAGCAGAAGAGCCAGGATTGAAAGCTGGTGCTGGACCTGTTCAGCACACAGTCCCCTTTACATTGGTGCCTCCATCGTTGCTTTCACTGCTCACTTTCATACAGGAAAAGCATTTGAATGGAATCAGTCCAGAGCCTGCTCTCTGCTGCGCAGGAACACAGTCAGCACAGAAGGAACAGTGGCATCTGCTCACACGGCAGAAGGACCAGCAGGGAAAGCTAGTGCTCTGCTTCTTCAGCACACAAGCAGCTTTGCAAAGGGGTCACCATCATTGCAGTCTCTCCTCGGCTTCATACCTAAAAGTCCATTTGAATCCAAATTCTCAGGTGGTGTCTCTCAGCTGCCCAGCAGCACAGTTAGTACAGCACGAACGTTTGGCCTCTGCTCCCACAGCAGAAGAGCCAGGATTGAAAGCTGGTGCTGGACCTGTTCAGCAAACAATCACCTTTACATTGGTGCCTCCATCGTTGCTTTCACTGCTCACATTCATACAGGAAAAGCATTTGAATGGAATCAGTCCAGAGGCTGCTCTCTGCTGCGCAGCAACACAGTCAGCACAGAATGAACAGTGGCATCTGCTCACAAGGCAGAAGGACCAGCAGGGAAAGCTAGTGCTCTGCTTCTTCAGCACACACGCAGCCTTGCAACGGGGTCACCATCATTGCAGTCTCTCCTCGGTTTCATACCTAAAAGTCCATTTGAATCCAAATTCTCAGGTGGTGTCTCTCAGCTGCCCAGCAGCACAGTTAGTACAGCACGAACGTTTGGCCTCTGCTCCCACAGCAGAAGAGCCAGGATTGAAAGCTGGTGCTGGACATGTTCAGCACACAATCCCTTTTACATTGGTGCATTCATCGTTGCTTTCACTGCTCACTTTCATACAGGAAAAGCATTTGAATGGAATCAGTCCAGAGGCAGCTCTCTGCTGCGCAGCAACACAGTCAGCACAGAATGAACAGTGGCAGCTGCTCACACGGCAGAAGGAGCAGCAGGGAAAGCTAGTGCTCTGCTTCTTCAGCACACAAGCAGCTTTGCAACGGGGTCACCATCATTTCAGTCTCTCCTCGGTTTCATACCTAAAAGTCCATTTGAATCCAAATTCTCAAGCGGTCTCAGCTGCCCAGCAGCACAGTTAGTACAGCACGAACGTTTGGCATCTGCTCCCACAGCAGAAGAGCAAGGATTGAAAGGTGGTGCTGGACCTGTTCAGCACACAATCCCCTTTACATTGGTGCATCCATCGTTGCTTACACTGCTAACACTCGTACAGGAAAAGCATTTGAATAGAATCAGTCCAGAGCCTGCTCCCTGCTGGCAGCAACACAGCACAGAATGAACAGGGGCATCTGCTCACACGGCAGAAGGACCAGCAGGGAAAGCTAGTGCTGTGTCTCTTCAGCACACAAGAAGCTTTGCAACGGGGTCACCATCATTGCAGTCTCTCCTCGGTTTCCTACCTAAAAGTCCATTGGAATCCAAATTCTCAGGTGGTGTCTCTCAGCTGCCCAGCAGCACAGTTAGTACAGCACGAACGTTTGGCCTCTGCTCCCACAGCAGAAGAGCCAGGATTGAAAGCTGGTGCTGGACCTGTTCAGCACACAATCCCCTTTACATTGGTGCCTCCATCGTTGCTTTCACTGCTCACTTTCATACAGGAAAAGCATTTGAATGGAATCAGTCCAGAGCCTGCTCTCTGCTGCGCAGGGTCACAGTCAGCACAGAATGAACAGTGGCATCTGCTCACACGGCAGAAGGAGCAGCAGGGAAAGCTAGTGCTCTGCTTCTTCAGCACACAAGCAGCTTTGCAACGGGGTCACCATCAGTGCAGTCTCTCCTCGGCTTGATACCTAAAAGTCCATTTGAATCCGAATTCTCAGGTGGTGTCGCTCAGCTGCCCAGCAGCACAGTTAGTACAGCACGAACGTTTGGCCTCTGCTCCCACAGCAGAAGAGCAAGGATTGAAAGCTGGTGCTGGACCTGTTCAGCACACAATCCCCTTTACATTGGTGCCTCCATCGTTGCTTTCACTGCTAACACTCATACAGGAAAAGCATTTGAATGGAATCAGCCCTGAGCCTGCTCCCTGCTGGCAGCAACACAGTCAGCACAGAATGAACAGTGGCATCTGCTCACACGGCAGAAGGACCAGCAGGGAAAGCTAGTGCTGTGTCTCTTCAGCACACAAGCAGCTTTGCAACGGGGTCACCATCATTGCAGTCTCTCCTCGGTTTCCTACCTAAAAGTCCATTTGAATCCAAATTCTCAGGTGGTGTCTCTCAGCTGCCCAGCAGCACAGTGAGTACAGCACGAACGTTTGGCCTCTGCTCCCACAGCAGAAGAGCCAGGATTGAAAGCTGGTGCTGGACCTGTTCAGCACACAATCCCCTTTACATTGGTGCCTCCATCGTTGCTTTCAGTGCTCACATTCATACAGGAAAAGCATTTGAATGGAATCAGTCCAGAGGCTGCTCTCTGCTGCGCAGCAACACAGTCAGCACAGAATGAACAGTGGCATCTGCTCACACGGCAGAAGGAGCAGCAGGGAAAGCTAGTGCTCTGCTTCTTCAGCACACAAGCAGCTTTGCAACGGGGTCACCATCATTGCAGTCTCTCCTCGGTTTCATACCTAAAAGTCCATTTGAATCCAAATTCTCAGGTGGTGTCTCTCAGCTGCCCAGCAGCACAGTGAGTACAGCACGAACGTTTGGCCTCTGCTCCCACAGCAGAAGAGCCAGGATTGAAAGCTGGTGCTGGACCTGTTCAGCAAACAATCACCTTTACATTGGTGCCTCCATCGTTGCTTTCACTGCTCACATTCATACAGGAAAAGCATTTGAATGGAATCAGCCCTGAGGGTGCTCTCTGCTGCGCAGCAACACAGTCATCACAGAATGAACAGTGGCATCTGCTCACAAGGCAGAAGGACCAGCAGGGAAAGCTAGTGCTCTGCTTCTTCAGCACACAAGCATCTTTGCAACGGGGTCACCATCATTGCAGTCTCTCCTCGGTTTCATACCTAAAAGTCCATTTGAATCCAAATTCTCAGGTGGTGTCTCTCAGCTGCCCAGCAGCACAGTTAGTACAGCACGAACGTTTGGCCTCTGCTCCCACAGCAGAAGAGCCAGGATTGAAAGCTGGTGCTGGACCTGTTCAGCAAACAATCACCTTTACATTGGTGCCTCCATCGTTGCTTTCACTGCTCACATTCATACAGGAAAAGCATTTGAATGGAATCAGTCCAGAGGCTGCTCTCTGCTGCGCAGCAACACAGTCAGCACAGAATGAACAGTGGCATCTGCTCACAAGGCAGAAGGACCAGCAGGGAAAGCTAGTGCTCTGCTTCTTCAGCACACACGCAGCCTTGCAACGGGGTCACCATCATTGCAGTCTCTCCTCGGTTTCATACCTAAAAGTCCATTTGAATCCAAATTCTCAGGTGGTGTCTCTCAGCTGCCCAGCAGCACAGTTAGTACAGCACGAACGTTTGGCCTCTGCTCCCACAGCAGAAGAGCCAGGATTGAAAGCTGGTGCTGGACATGTTCAGCACACAATCCCTTTTACATTGGTGCATTCATCGTTGCTTTCACTGCTCACTTTCATACAGGAAAAGCATTTGAATGGAATCAGTCCAGAGGCAGCTCTCTGCTGCGCAGCAACACAGTCAGCACAGAATGAACAGTGGCAGCTGCTCACACGGCAGAAGGAGCAGCAGGGAAAGCTAGTGCTCTGCTTCTTCAGCACACAAGCAGCTTTGCAACGGGGTCACCATCATTTCAGTCTCTCCTCGGTTTCATACCTAAAAGTCCATTTGAATCCAAATTCTCAAGCGGTCTCAGCTGCCCAGCAGCACAGTTAGTACAGCACGAACGTTTGGCATCTGCTCCCACAGCAGAAGAGCAAGGATTGAAAGGTGGTGCTGGACCTGTTCAGCACACAATCCCCTTTACATTGGTGCATCCATCGTTGCTTTCACTGCTAACACTCGTACAGGAAAAGCATTTGAATAGAATCAGTCCAGAGCCTGCTCCCTGCTGGCAGCAACACAGCACAGAATGAACAGGGGCATCTGCTCACACGGCAGAAGGACCAGCAGGGAAAGCTAGTGCTGTGTCTCTTCAGCACACAAGAAGCTTTGCAACGGGGTCACCATCATTGCAGTCTCTCCTCGGTTTCATACCTAAAAGTCCATTGGAATCCAAATTCTCAGGTGGTGTCTCTCAGCTGCCCAGCAGCACAGTTAGTACAGCACGAACGTTTGGCCTCTGCTCCCACAGCAGAAGAGCCAGGATTGAAAGCTGGTGCTGGACCTGTTCAGCACACAATCCCCTTTACATTGGTGCCTCCATCGTTGCTTTCACTGCTCACTTTCATACAGGAAAAGCATTTGAATGGAATCAGTCCAGAGCCTGCTCTCTGCTGCGCAGGGTCACAGTCAGCACAGAATGAACAGTGGCATCTGCTCACACGGCAGAAGGAGCAGCAGGGAAAGCTAGTGCTCTGCTTCTTCAGCACACAAGCAGCTTTGCAACGGGGTCACCATCATTGCAGTCTCTCCTCGGCTTGATACCTAAAAGTCCATTTGAATCCGAATTCTCAGGTGGTGTCGCTCAGCTGCCCAGCAGCACAGTTAGTACAGCACGAACGTTTGGCCTCTGCTCCCACAGCAGAAGAGCAAGGATTGAAAGCTGGTGCTGGACCTGTTCAGCACACAATCCCCTTTACATTGGTGCCTCCATCGTTGCTTTCACTGCTAACACTCATACAGGAAAAGCATTTGAATGGAATCAGCCCTGAGCCTGCTCCCTGCTGGCAGCAACACAGTCAGCACAGAATGAACAGTGGCATCTGCTCACACGGCAGAAGGACCAGCAGGGAAAGCTAGTGCTGTGTCTCTTCAGCACACAAGCAGCTTTGCAACGGGGTCACCATCATTGCAGTCTCTCCTCGGTTTCCTACCTAAAAGTCCATTTGAATCCAAATTCTCAGGTGGTGTCTCTCAGCTGCCCAGCAGCACAGTGAGTACAGCACGAACGTTTGGCCTCTGCTCCCACAGCAGAAGAGCCAGGATTGAAAGCTGGTGCTGGACCTGTTCAGCACACAATCCCCTTTACATTGGTGCCTCCATCGTTGCTTTCAGTGCTCACATTCATACAGGAAAAGCATTTGAATGGAATCAGTCCAGAGGCTGCTCTCTGCTGCGCAGCAACACAGTCAGCACAGAATGAACAGTGGCATCTGCTCACACGGCAGAAGGAGCAGCAGGGAAAGCTAGTGCTCTGCTTCTTCAGCACACAAGCAGCTTTGCAACGGGGTCACCATCATTGCAGTCTCTCCTCGGTTTCATACCTAAAAGTCCATTTGAATCCAAATTCTCAGGTGGTGTCTCTCAGCTGCCCAGCAGCACAGTGAGTACAGCACGAACGTTTGGCCTCTGCTCCCACAGCAGAAGAGCCAGGATTGAAAGCTGGTGCTGGACCTGTTCAGCAAACAATCACCTTTACATTGGTGCCTCCATCGTTGCTTTCACTGCTCACATTCATACAGGAAAAGCATTTGAATGGAATCAGCCCTGAGGGTGCTCTCTGCTGCGCAGCAACACAGTCAGCACAGAATGAACAGTGGCATCTGCTCACAAGGCAGAAGGACCAGCAGGGAAAGCTAGTGCTCTGCTTCTTCAGCACACAAGCATCTTTGCAACGGGGTCACCATCATTGCAGTCTCTCCTCGGTTTCATACCTAAAAGTCCATTTGAATCCAAATTCTCAGGTGGTGTCTCTCAGCTGCCCAGCAGCACAGTTAGTACAGCACGAACGTTTGGCCTCTGCTCCCACAGCAGAAGAGCCAGGATTGAAAGCTGGTGCTGGACCTGTTCAGCAAACAATCACCTTTACATTGGTGCCTCCATCGTTGCTTTCACTGCTCACATTCATACAGGAAAAGCATTTGAATGGAATCAGTCCAGAGGCTGCTCTCTGCTGCGCAGCAACACAGTCAGCACAGAATGAACAGTGGCATCTGCTCACAAGGCAGAAGGACCAGCAGGGAAAGCTAGTGCTCTGCTTCTTCAGCACACACGCAGCCTTGCAACGGGGTCACCATCATTGCAGTCTCTCCTCGGTTTCATACCTAAAAGTCCATTTGAATCCAAATTCTCAGGTGGTGTCTCTCAGCTGCCCAGCAGCACAGTTAGTACAGCACGAACGTTTGGCCTCTGCTCCCACAGCAGAAGAGCCAGGATTGAAAGCTGGTGCTGGACATGTTCAGCACACAATCCCTTTTACATTGGTGCATTCATCGTTGCTTTCACTGCTCACTTTCATACAGGAAAAGCATTTGAATGGAATCAGTCCAGAGGCAGCTCTCTGCTGCGCAGCAACACAGTCAGCACAGAATGAACAGTGGCAGCTGCTCACACGGCAGAAGGAGCAGCAGGGAAAGCTAGTGCTCTGCTTCTTCAGCACACAAGCAGCTTTGCAACGGGGTCACCATCATTTCAGTCTCTCCTCGGTTTCATACCTAAAAGTCCATTTGAATCCAAATTCTCAAGCGGTCTCAGCTGCCCAGCAGCACAGTTAGTACAGCACGAACGTTTGGCATCTGCTCCCACAGCAGAAGAGCAAGGATTGAAAGGTGGTGCTGGACCTGTTCAGCACACAATCCCCTTTACATTGGTGCATCCATCGTTGCTTTCACTGCTAACACTCGTACAGGAAAAGCATTTGAATAGAATCAGTCCAGAGCCTGCTCCCTGCTGGCAGCAACACAGCACAGAATGAACAGGGGCATCTGCTCACACGGCAGAAGGACCAGCAGGGAAAGCTAGTGCTGTGTCTCTTCAGCACACAAGAAGCTTTGCAACGGGGTCACCATCATTGCAGTCTCTCCTCGGTTTCCTACCTAAAAGTCCATTGGAATCCAAATTCTCAGGTGGTGTCTCTCAGCTGCCCAGCAGCACAGTTAGTACAGCACGAACGTTTGGCCTCTGCTCCCACAGCAGAAGAGCCAGGATTGAAAGCTGGTGCTGGACCTGTTCAGCACACAATCCCCTTTACATTGGTGCCTCCATCGTTGCTTTCACTGCTCACTTTCATACAGGAAAAGCATTTGAATGGAATCAGTCCAGAGCCTGCTCTCTGCTGCGCAGGGTCACAGTCAGCACAGAATGAACAGTGGCATCTGCTCACACGGCAGAAGGAGCAGCAGGGAAAGCTAGTGCTCTGCTTCTTCAGCACACAAGCAGCTTTGCAACGGGGTCACCATCATTGCAGTCTCTCCTCGGCTTGATACCTAAAAGTCCATTTGAATCCGAATTCTCAGGTGGTGTCGCTCAGCTGCCCAGCAGCACAGTTAGTACAGCACGAACGTTTGGCCTCTGCTCCCACAGCAGAAGAGCAAGGATTGAAAGCTGGTGCTGGACCTGTTCAGCACACAATCCCCTTTACATTGGTGCCTCCATCGTTGCTTTCACTGCTAACACTCATACAGGAAAAGCATTTGAATGGAATCAGCCCTGAGCCTGCTCCCTGCTGGCAGCAACACAGTCAGCACAGAATGAACAGTGGCATCTGCTCACACGGCAGAAGGACCAGCAGGGAAAGCTAGTGCTGTGTCTCTTCAGCACACAAGCAGCTTTGCAACGGGGTCACCATCATTGCAGTCTCTCCTCGGTTTCCTACCTAAAAGTCCATTTGAATCCAAATTCTCAGGTGGTGTCTCTCAGCTGCCCAGCAGCACAGTGAGTACAGCACGAACGTTTGGCCTCTGCTCCCACAGCAGAAGAGCCAGGATTGAAAGCTGGTGCTGGACCTGTTCAGCACACAATCCCCTTTACATTGGTGCCTCCATCGTTGCTTTCAGTGCTCACATTCATACAGGAAAAGCATTTGAATGGAATCAGTCCAGAGGCTGCTCTCTGCTGCGCAGCAACACAGTCAGCACAGAATGAACAGTGGCATCTGCTCACACGGCAGAAGGAGCAGCAGGGAAAGCTAGTGCTCTGCTTCTTCAGCACACAAGCAGCTTTGCAACGGGGTCACCATCATTGCAGTCTCTCCTCGGTTTCATACCTAAAAGTCCATTTGAATCCAAATTCTCAGGTGGTGTCTCTCAGCTGCCCAGCAGCACAGTGAGTACAGCACGAACGTTTGGCCTCTGCTCCCACAGCAGAAGAGCCAGGATTGAAAGCTGGTGCTGGACCTGTTCAGCAAACAATCACCTTTACATTGGTGCCTCCATCGTTGCTTTCACTGCTCACATTCATACAGGAAAAGCATTTGAATGGAATCAGCCCTGAGGGTGCTCTCTGCTGCGCAGCAACACAGTCAGCACAGAATGAACAGTGGCATCTGCTCACAAGGCAGAAGGACCAGCAGGGAAAGCTAGTGCTCTGCTTCTTCAGCACACAAGCATCTTTGCAACGGGGTCACCATCATTGCAGTCTCTCCTCGGTTTCATACCTAAAAGTCCATTTGAATCCAAATTCTCAGGTGGTGTCTCTCAGCTGCCCAGCAGCACAGTTAGTACAGCACGAACGTTTGGCCTCTGCTCCCACAGCAGAAGAGCCAGGATTGAAAGCTGGTGCTGGACCTGTTCAGCACACAATCCCTTTTACATTGGTGCATTCATCGTTGCTTTCACTGCTCACTTTCATACAGGAAAATCATATGAATGGAATCAGTCCAGAGGCTGCTCTCTGCTGCGCAGCAACACAGTCAGCACAGAATGAACAGTGGCAGCTGCTCACACGGCAGAAGGAGCAGCAGGGAAAGCTAGTGCTCTGCTTCTTCAGCACACAAGCAGCTTTGCAACGGGGTCACCATCATTGCAGTCTCTCCTCGGTTTCATACCTAAAAGTCCATTTGAATCCAAATTCTCAAGCGGTCTCAGCTGCCCAGCAGCACAGTGAGTACAGCACGAACGTTTGGCATCTGCTCCCACAGCAGAAGAGCCAGGATTGAAAGGTGGTGCTGGACCTGTTCAGCACACAATCCCCTTTACATTGGTGCATCCATCGTTGCTTTCACTGCTAACACTCGTACAGGAAAATCATTTGAATAGAATCGGTCCAGAGCCTGCTCCCTGCTGGCAGCAACACAGCACAGAATGAACAGGGGCATCTGCTCACACGGCAGAAGGACCAGCAGGGAAAGCTAGTGCTGTGTCTCTTCAGCACACAAGAAGTTTGCAATGGGGTCACCATCATTGCAGTCTCTCCTCGGTTTCCTACCTAAAAGTCCATTTGAATCCAAATTCTCAGGTGGTGTCTCTCAGCTGCCCAGCAGCACAGTTAGTACAGCACGAACGTTTGGCCTCTGCTCCCACAGCAGAAGAGCCAGGATTGAAAGCTGGTGCTGGACCTGTTCAGCACACAATCCCCTTTACATTGGTGCCTCCATCGTTGCTTTCACTGCTCACTTTCATACAGGAAAAGCATTTGAATGGAATCAGTCCAGAGCCTGCTCTCTGCTGCGCAGGAACACAGTCAGCACAGAATGAACAGTGGCATCTGCTCACACGGCAGAAGGAGCAGCAGGGAAAGCTAGTGCTCTGCTTCTTCAGCACACAAGCAGCTTTGCAACGGGGTCACCATCATTGCAGTCTCTCCTCGGCTTCATACCTAAAAGTCCATTTGAATCCGAATTCTCAGGTGGTGTCGCTCAGCTGCCCAGCAGCACAGTTAGTACAGCACGAACGTTTGGCCTCTGCTCCCACAGCAGAAGTGCAAGGATTGAAAGCTGGTGCTGGACCTGTTCAGCACACAATCCCCTTTACATTGGTGCCTCCATCGTTGCTTTCACTGCTAACACTCATACAGGAAAAGCATTTGAATGGAATCAGCCCTGAGCCTGCTCCCTGCTGGCAGCAACACAGCACAGAATGAACAGGGGCATCTGCTCACACGGCAGAAGGACCAGCAGGGAAAGCTAGTGCTGTGTCTCTTCAGCACACAAGCAGCTTTGCAACGGGGTCACCATCATTGCAGTCTCTCCTCGGTTTCCTACCTAAAAGTCCATTTGAATTCAAATACTCAGGTGGTGTCTCTCAGCTGCCCAGCAGCACAGTTAGTACAGCACGAACGTTTGGCCTCTGCTCCCACAGCAGAAGAGCCAGGATTGAAAGCTGGTGCTGGACCTGTTCAGCACACAATCACCTTTACATTGGTGCCTCCATCGTTGCTTTCACTGCTAAAACTCATACAGGAAAAGCATTTGAATAGAATCAGTCCAGAGCCTGCTCCCTGCTGGCAGCAACACAGCACAGAATGAACAGTGGCATCTGCTCACACGGCAGAAGGAGCAGCAGGGAAAGCTAGTGCTCTGCTTCTTCAGCACACAAGCAGCTTTGCAACGGGGTCACCATCATTTCAGTCTCTCCTCGGTTTCATACCTAAAAGTCCATTTGAATCCAAATTCTCAGGTGGTGTCTCTCAGCTGCCCAGCAGCACAGTTAGTACAGCACGAACGTTTGGCCTCTGCTCCCACAGCAGAAGAGCCAGGATTGAAAGCTGGTGCTGGACCTGTTCAGCACACAATCCCCTTTACATTGGTGCCTCCATCGTTGCTTTCACTGCTCACTTTCATACAGGAAAAGCATTTGAATGGAATCAGTCCAGAGCCTGCTCTCTGCTGCGCAGGGTCACAGTCAGCACAGAATGAACAGTGGCATCTGCTCACACGGCAGAAGGAGCAGCAGGGAAAGCTAGTGCTCTGCTTCTTCAGCACACAAGCAGCTTTGCAACGGGGTCACCATCATTGCAGTCTCTCCTCGGCTTGATACCTAAAAGTCCATTTGAATCCGAATTCTCAGGTGGTGTCGCTCAGCTGCCCAGCAGCACAGTTAGTACAGCACGAACGTTTGGCCTCTGCTCCCACAGCAGAAGAGCAAGGATTGAAAGCTGGTGCTGGACCTGTTCAGCACACAATCCCCTTTACATTGGTGCCTCCATCGTTGCTTTCACTGCTAACACTCATACAGGAAAAGCATTTGAATGGAATCAGCCCTGAGCCTGCTCCCTGCTGGCAGCAACACAGTCAGCACAGAATGAACAGTGGCATCTGCTCACACGGCAGAAGGACCAGCAGGGAAAGCTAGTGCTGTGTCTCTTCAGCACACAAGCAGCTTTGCAACGGGGTCACCATCATTGCAGTCTCTCCTCGGTTTCCTACCTAAAAGTCCATTTGAATCCAAATTCTCAGGTGGTGTCTCTCAGCTGCCCAGCAGCACAGTGAGTACAGCACGAACGTTTGGCCTCTGCTCCCACAGCAGAAGAGCCAGGATTGAAAGCTGGTGCTGGACCTGTTCAGCACACAATCCCCTTTACATTGGTGCCTCCATCGTTGCTTTCAGTGCTCACATTCATACAGGAAAAGCATTTGAATGGAATCAGTCCAGAGGCTGCTCTCTGCTGCGCAGCAACACAGTCAGCACAGAATGAACAGTGGCATCTGCTCACACGGCAGAAGGAGCAGCAGGGAAAGCTAGTGCTCTGCTTCTTCAGCACACAAGCAGCTTTGCAACGGGGTCACCATCATTGCAGTCTCTCCTCGGTTTCATACCTAAAAGTCCATTTGAATCCAAATTCTCAGGTGGTGTCTCTCAGCTGCCCAGCAGCACAGTGAGTACAGCACGAACGTTTGGCCTCTGCTCCCACAGCAGAAGAGCCAGGATTGAAAGCTGGTGCTGGACCTGTTCAGCAAACAATCACCTTTACATTGGTGCCTCCATCGTTGCTTTCACTGCTCACATTCATACAGGAAAAGCATTTGAATGGAATCAGCCCTGAGGGTGCTCTCTGCTGCGCAGCAACACAGTCAGCACAGAATGAACAGTGGCATCTGCTCACAAGGCAGAAGGACCAGCAGGGAAAGCTAGTGCTCTGCTTCTTCAGCACACAAGCATCTTTGCAACGGGGTCACCATCATTGCAGTCTCTCCTCGGTTTCATACCTAAAAGTCCATTTGAATCCAAATTCTCAGGTGGTGTCTCTCAGCTGCCCAGCAGCACAGTTAGTACAGCACGAACGTTTGGCCTCTGCTCCCACAGCAGAAGAGCCAGGATTGAAAGCTGGTGCTGGACCTGTTCAGCACACAATCCCTTTTACATTGGTGCATTCATCGTTGCTTTCACTGCTCACTTTCATACAGGAAAATCATATGAATGGAATCAGTCCAGAGGCTGCTCTCTGCTGCGCAGCAACACAGTCAGCACAGAATGAACAGTGGCAGCTGCTCACACGGCAGAAGGAGCAGCCGGGAAAGCTAGTGCTCTGCTTCTTCAGCACACAAGCAGCTTTGCAACGGGGTCACCATCATTTCAGTCTCTCCTCGGTTTCATACCTAAAAGTCCATTTGAATCCAAATTCTCAAGCGGTCTCAGCTGCCCAGCAGCACAGTTAGTACAGCACGAACGTTTGGCATCTGCTCCCACAGCAGAAGAGCAAGGATTGAAAGGTGGTGCTGGACCTGTTCAGCACACAATCCCCTTTACATTGGTGCATCCATCGTTGCTTTCACTGCTAACACTCGTACAGGAAAAGCATTTGAATAGAATCAGTCCAGAGCCTGCTCCCTGCTGGCAGCAACACAGCACAGAATGAACAGGGGCATCTGCTCACACGGCAGAAGGACCAGCAGGGAAAGCTAGTGCTGTGTCTCTTCAGCACACAAGAAGCTTTGCAACGGGGTCACCATCATTGCAGTCTCTCCTCGGTTTCCTACCTAAAAGTCCATTTGAATCCAAATTCTCAGGTGGTGTCTCTCAGCTGCCCAGCAGCACAGTGAGTACAGCACGAACGTTTGGCCTCTGCTCCCACAGCAGAAGAGCCAGGATTGAAAGCTGGTGCTGGACCTGTTCAGCACACAGTCCCCTTTACATTGGTGCCTCCATCGTTGCTTTCACTGCTCACTTTCATACAGGAAAAGCATTTGAATGGAATCAGTCCAGAGCCTGCTCTCTGCTGCGCAGGAACACAGTCAGCACAGAATGAACAGTGGCATCTGCTCACACGGCAGAAGGAGCAGCAGGGAAAGCTAGTGCTCTGCTTCTTCAGCACACAAGCAGCTTTGCAAAGGGGTCACCATCATTGCAGTCTCTCCTCGGCTTCATACCTAAAAGTCCATTTGAATCCGAATTCTCAGGTGGTGTCGCTCAGCTGCCCAGCAGCACAGTTAGTACAGCACGAACGTTTGGCCTCTGCTCCCACAGCAGAAGTGCAAGGATTGAAAGCTGGTGCTGGACCTGTTCAGCACACAATCCCCTTTACATTGGTGCCTCCATCGTTGCTTTCACTGCTAACACTCATACAGGAAAAGCATTTGAATGGAATCAGCCCTGAGCCCGCTCCCTGCTGGCAGCAACACAGCACAGAATGAACAGGGGCATCTGCTCACACGGCAGAAGGACCAGCAGGGAAAGCTAGTGCTGTGTCTCTTCAGCACACAAGCAGCTTTGCAACGGGGTCACCATCATTGCAGTCTCTCCTCGGTTTCCTACCTAAAAGTCCATTTGAATTCAAATTCTCAGGTGGTGTCTCTCAGCTGCCCAGCAGCACAGTTAGTACAGCACGAACGTTTGGCCTCTGCTCCCACAGCAGAAGAGCCAGGATTGAAAGCTGGTGCTGGACCTGTTCAGCACACAATCACCTTTACATTGGTGCCTCCATCGTTGCTTTCACTGCTAAAACTCATACAGGAAAAGCATTTGAATAGAATCAGTCCAGAGCCTGCTCCCTGCTGGCAGCAACACAGCACAGAATGAACAGTGGCATCTGCTCACACGGCAGAAGGAGCAGCAGGGAAAGCTAGTGCTCTGCTTCTTCAGCACACAAACAGCTTTGCAACGGGGTCACCATCATTTCAGTCTCTCCTCGGTTTCATACCTAAAAGTCCATTTGAATCCAAATTCTCAGGTGGTGTCTCTCAGCTGCCCAGCAGCACAGTTAGTACAGCACGAACGTTTGGCATCTGCTCCCACAGCAGAAGAGCCAGGATTGAAAGCTGGTGCTGGACCTGTTCAGCACACAATCCCTTTTTCATTGGTGCATTCATCGTTGCTTTCACTGCTCACTTTCATACAGGAAAAGCATTTGAATGGAATCAGTCCAGAGGCAGCTCTCTGCTGCGCAGCAACACAGACAGCACAGAATGAACAGTGGCAGCTGCTCACACGGCAGAAGGACCAGCAGGGAAAGCTAGTGCTCTGCTTCTTCAGCACACAAGCAGCTTTGCAACGGGGTCACCATCATTGCAGTCTCTCCTCGGTTTCATACCTAAAAGTCCATTTGAATCCAAATTCTCAAGCGGTCTCAGCTGCCCAGCAGCACAGTTAGTACAGCACGAACGTTTGGCATCTGCTCCCACAGCAGAAGAGCAAGGATTGAAAGCTGGTGCTGGACCTGTTCAGCACACAATCACCTTTACATTGGTGCCTCCATCGTTGCTTTCACTGCTCACATTCATACAGGAAAAGCATTTGAATGGAATCAGTCCAGAGGCTGCTCTCTGCTTCGCAGCAACACAGTCAGCACAGAATGAACAGTGGCATCTGCTCACACGGCAGAAGGACCAGCAGGGAAAGCTAGTGCTCTGCTTCTTCAGCACACACGCAGCTTTGCAACGGGGTCACCATCATTGCAGTCTCTCCTCGGTTTCATACCTAAGTCCATTTGAATCCGAATTCTCAGGTGGTGTCGCTCAGCTGCCCAGCAGCACAGTGAGTACAGCACGAACGTTTGGCCTCTGCTCCCACAGCAGAAGAGCCAGGATTGAAAGCTGGTGCTGGACCTGTTCAGCACACAATCCCCTTTACATTGGTGCCTCCATCGTTGCTTTCACTGCTAACACTCATACAGGAAAAGCATTTGAATAGAATCCGTCCAGAGCCTGCTCCCTGCTGGCAGCAACACAGCACAGAATGAACAGTGGCATCTGCTCACACGGCAGAAGGAGCAGCAGGGAAAGCTAGTGCTCTGCTTCTTCAGCACACAAGCAGCTTTGCAACGGGGTCACCATCATTGCAGTCTCTCCTCGGTTTCATACCTAAAAGTCCATTTGAATCCAAATTCTCAGGTGGTGTCTCTCAGCTGCCCAGCAGCACAGTTAGTACAGCACGAACGTTTGGCCTCTGCTCCCACAGCAGAAGAGCCAGGATTGAAAGCTGGTGCTGGACCTGTTCAGCACACAATCCCTTTTACATTGGTGCATTCATCGTTGCTTTCACTGCTCACTTTCATACAGGAAAAGCATTTGAATGGAATCAGTCCAGAGGCTGCTCTCTGCTGCGCAGCAACACAGTCAGCACAGAATGAACAGTGGCATCTGCTCACACGGCAGAAGGAGCAGCAGGGAAAGCTAGTGCTCTGCTTCTTCAGCACACAAGCAGCTTTGCAACGGGGTCACCATCATTGCAGTCTCTCCTCGATTTCATACCTAAAAGTCCATTTGAATCCAAATTCTCAGGTGGTGTCTCTCAGCTGCCCAGCAGCACAGTGAGTACAGCACGAACGTTTGGCCTCTGCTCCCACAGCAGAAGAGCCAGGATTGAAAGCTGGTGCTGGACCTGTTCAGCACACAATCCCCTTTACATTGGTGCCTCCATCGTTGCTTTCACTGCTCACTTTCATACAGGAAAAGCATTTGAATGGAATCAGTCCAGAGCCTGCTCTCTGCTGCGCAGCAACACAGTCAGCACAGAATGAACAGTGGCATCTGCTCACACGGCAGAAGGAGCAGCAGGGAAAGCTAGTGCTCTGCTTCTTCAGCACACAAGCAGCTTTGCAAAGGGGTCACCATCATTGCAGTCTCTCCTCGGCTTCATACCTAAAAGTCCATTTGAATCCAAATTCTCAGGTGGTGTCTCTCAGCTGCCCAGCAGCACAGTTAGTACAGCACAAACGTTTGGCCTCTGCTCCCACAGCAGAAGAGCCAGGATTGAAAGCTGGTGCTGGACCTGTTCAGCAAACAATCCCCTTTACATTGGTGCCTCCATCGTTGCTTTCACTGCTCACATTCATACAGGAAAAGCATTTGAATGGAAACAGTCCAGAGGCTGCTCTCTGCTGCGCAGCAACACAGTCAGCACAGAATGAACAGTGGCATCTGCTCACAAGGCAGAAGGAGCAGCAGGGAAAGCTAGTGCTCTGCTTCTTCAGCACACAAGCAGCTTTGCAACGGGGTCACCATCATTGCAGTCTCTCCTCGGTTTCATACCTAAAAGTCCATTTGAATCCAAATTCTCAGGTGGTGTCTCTCAGCTGCCCAGCAGCACAGTTAGTACAGCACGAACGTTTGGCCTCTGCTCCCACAGCAGAAGAGCCAGGATTGAAAGCTGGTGCTGGACCTGTTCAGCACACAATCCCCTTTACATTGGTGCATCCATCGTTGCTTTCACTGCTAACACTCGTACAGGAAAAGCATTTGAATAGAATCAGTCCAGAGCCTGCTCCCTGCTGGCAGCAACACAGCACAGAATGAACAGGGGCATCTGCTCACACGGCAGAAGGAGCAGCAGGGAAAGCTAGTGCTGTGTCTCTTCAGCACACAAGAAGCTTTGCAACGGGGTCACCATCATTGCAGTCTCTCCTCGGCTTCATACCTAAAAGTCCATTTGAATCCAAATTCTCAGGTGGTGTCTCTCAGCTGCCCAGCAGCACAGTTAGTACAGCACGAACGTTTGGCCTCTGCTCCCACAGCAGAAGAGCCAGGATTGAAAGCTGGTGCTGGACCTGTTCAGCAAACAATCACCTTTACATTGGTGCCTCCATCGTTGCTTTCACTGCTCACATTCATACAGGAAAAGCATTTGAATGGAATCAGTCCAGAGGCTGCTCTCTGCTGCGCAGCAACACAGTCAGCACAGAATGAACAGTGGCATCTGCTCACAAGGCAGAAGGAGCAGCAGGGAAAGCTAGTGCTCTGCTTCTTCAGCACACAAGCAGCTTTGCAACGGGGTCACCATCATTGCAGTCTCTCCTCGGTTTCATACCTAAAAGTCCATTTGAATCCAAATTCTCAGGTGGTGTCTCTCAGCTGCCCAGCAGCACAGTTAGTACAGCACGAACGTTTGGCCTCTGCTCCCACAGCAGAAGAGCCAGGATTGAAAGCTGGTGCTGGACCTGTTCAGCACACAATCCCTTTTACATTGGTGCATTCATCGTTGCTTTCACTGCTCACTTTCATACAGGAAAAGCATTTGAATGGAATCAGTCCAGAGGCAGCTCTCTGCTGCGCAGCAACACAGTCAGCACAGAATGAACAGTGGCAGCTGCTCACACGGCAGAAGGAGCAGCAGGGAAAGCTAGTGCTCTGCTTCTTCAGCACACAAGCAGCTTTGCAACGGGGTCACCATCATTTCAGTCTCTCCTCGGATTCATACCTAAAAGTCCATTTGAATCCAAATTCTCAAGCGGTCTCAGCTGCCCAGCAGCACAGTTAGTACAGCACGAACGTTTGGCATCTGCTCCCACAGCAGAAGAGCCAGGATTGAAAGCTGGTGCTGGACCTGTTCAGCACACAATCCCCTTTACATTGGTGCATCCATCGTTGCTTTCACTGCTAACACTCGTGCATGAAAAGCATTTGAATAGAATCAGTCCAGAGCCTGCTCCCTGCTGGCAGCAACACAGCACAGAATGAACAGGGGCATCTGCTCACACGGCAGAAGGACCAGCAGGGAAAGCTAGTGCTGTGTCTCTTCAGCACACAAGAAGCTTTGCAACGGGGTCACCATCATTGCAGTCTCTCCTCGGCTTCATACCTAAAAGTCCATTTGAATCCAAATTCTCAGGTGGTGTCTCTCAGCTGCCCAGCAGCACAGTTAGTACAGCACGAACGTTTGGCCTCTGCTCCCACAGCAGAAGAGCCAGGATTGAAAGCTGGTGCTGGACCTGTTCAGCACACAATCCCCTTTATATTTGGTGCCTCCATCGTTGCTTTCACTGCTAACACTCATACAGGAAAAGCATTTGAATGGAATCAGCCCTGAGCCTGCTCCCTGCTGGCAGCAACACAGCACAGAATGAACAGGGGCATCTGCTCACACGGGAGAAGGACCAGCAGGGAAAGCTAGTGCTGTGTCTCTTCAGCACACAAGAAGCTTTGCAACGGGGTCACCATCATTGCAGTCTCTCCTCGGTTTCCTACCTAAAAGTCCATTTGAATCCAAATTCTCAGGTGGTGTCTCTCAGCTGCCCAGCAGCACAGTGAGTACAGCACGAACGTTTGGCCTCTGCTCCCACAGCAGAAGAGCCAGGATTGAAAGCTGGTGCTGGACCTGTTCAGCACACAATCCCCTTTACATTGGTGCCTCCATCGTTGCTTTCACTGCTAACACTCACACAGGAAAAGCATTTGAATAGAATCAGTCCAGAGCCTGCTCCCTGCTGGCAGCAACACAGCACAGAATGAACAGTGGCATCTGCTCACAGGGCAGAAGGAGCAGCAGGGAAAGCTAGTGCTCTGCTTCTTCAGCACACAAGCAGCTTTGCAACGGGGTCACCATCATTGCAGTCTCTCCTCGGTTTCATACCTAAAAGTCCATTTGAATCCAAATTCTCAGGTGGTGTCTCTCAGCTGCCCAGCAGCACAGTTAGTACAGCACGAACGTTTGGCCTCTGCTCCCACAGCAGAAGAGCCAGGATTGAAAGCTGGTGCTGGACCTGTTCAGCACACAATCCCTTTTACATTGGTGCATTCATCGTTGCTTTCACTGCTCACTTTCATACAGGAAAAGCATTTGAATGGAATCAGTCCAGAGGCAGCTCTCTGCTGCGCAGCAACACAGTCAGCACAGAATGAACAGTGGCAGCTGCTCACACGGCAGAAGGAGCAGCAGGGAAAGCTAGTGCTCTGCTTCTTCAGCACACAAGCAGCTTTGCAACGGGGTCACCATCATTTCAGTCTCTCCTCGGATTCATACCTAAAAGTCCATTTGAATCCAAATTCTCAAGCGGTCTCAGCTGCCCAGCAGCACAGTTAGTACAGCACGAACGTTTGGCCTCTGCTCCCACAGCAGAAGAGCCAGGATTGAAAGCTGGTGCTGGACCTGTTCAGCACACAATCCCCTTTACATTGGTGCATCCATCGTTGCTTTCACTGCTAACACTCGTACAGGAAAAGCATTTGAATAGAATCAGTCCAGAGCCTGCTCCCTGCTGGCAGCAACACAGCACAGAATGAACAGGGGCATCTGCTCACACGGCAGAAGGACCAGCAGGGAAAGCTAGTGCTGTGTCTCTTCAGCACACAAGCAGCTTTGCAACGGGGTCACCATCATTGCAGTCTCTCCTCGGTTTCATACCTAAAAGTCCATTTGAATCCAAATTCTCAGGTGGTGTCTCTCAGCTGCCCAGCAGCACAGTGAGTACAGCACGAACGTTTGGCCTCTGCTCCCACAGCAGAAGAGCCAGGATTGAAAGCTGGTGCTGGACCTGTTCAGCACACAATCCCCTTTATATTTGGTGCCTCCATCGTTGCTTTCACTGCTAACACTCATACAGGAAAAGCATTTGAATGGAATCAGCCCTGAGCCTGCTCCCTGCTGGCAGCAACACAGCACAGAATGAACAGGGGCATCTGCTCACACGGGAGAAGGACCAGCAGGGAAAGCTAGTGCTGTGTCTCTTCAGCACACAAGAAGCTTTGCAACGGGGTCACCATCATTGCAGTCTCTCCTCGGTTTCCTACCTAAAAGTCCATTTGAATACAAATTCTCAGGTGGTGTCTCTCAGCTGCCCAGCAGCACAGTGAGTACAGCACGAACGTTTGGCCTCTGCTCCCACAGCAGAAGAGCCAGGATTGAAAGCTGGTGCTGGACCTGTTCAGCACACAATCCCCTTTACATTGGTGCCTCCATCGTTGCTTTCACTGCTAACACTCACACAGGAAAAGCATTTGAATAGAATCCGTCCAGAGCCTGCTCCCTGCTGGCAGCAACACAGCACAGAATGAACAGTGGCATCTGCTCACACGGCAGAAGGAGCAGCAGGGAAAGCTAGTGCTCTGCTTCTTCAGCACACAAGCAGCTTTGCAACGGAGTCACCATCATTGCAGTCTCTCCTCGGTTTCATACCTAAAAGTCCATTTGAATCCAAAAATTCTCAGGTGGTGTCTCTCAGCTGCCCAGCAGCACAGTTAGTACAGCACGAACGTTTGGCCTCTGCTCCCACAGCAGAAGAGCCAGGATTGAAAGCTGGTGCTGGACCTGTTCAGCACACAATCCCTTTTACATTGGTGCATTCATCGTTGCTTTCACTGCACACTTTCATACAGGAAAAGCATTTGAATGAAATCAGTCCAGAGCCTGCTCTCTGCTGCGCAGGAACACAGTCAGCACAGAATGAACAGTGGCATCTGCTCACACGGCAGAAGGAGCAGCAGGGAAAGCTAGTGCTCTGCTTCTTCAGCACACAAGCAGCTTTGCAACGGGGTCACCATCATTGCAGTCTCTCCTCGGTTTCATACCTAAAAGTCCATTTGAATCCAAATTCTCAAGCGGTCTCAGCTGCCCAGCAGCACAGTTAGTACAGCACGAACGTTTGGCATCTGCTCCCACAGCAGAAGAGCAAGGATTGAAAGGTGGTGCTGGACCTGTTCAGCACACAATCCCCTTTACATTGGTGCATCCATCGTTGCTTTCACTGCTAACACTCGTACAGGAAAAGCATTTGAATAGAATCAGTCCAGAGCCTGCTCCCTGCTGGCAGCAACACAGCACAGAATGAACAGGGGCATCTGCTCACACGGCAGAAGGACCAGCAGGGAAAGCTAGTGCTGTGTCTCTTCAGCACACAAGAAGCTTTGCAACGGGGTCACCATCATTGCAGTCTCTCCTCGGCTTCATACCTAAAAGTCCATTTGAATCCGAATTCTCAGGTGGTGTCGCTCAGCTGCCCAGCAGCACAGTTAGTACAGCACGAACGTTTGGCCTCTGCTCCCACAGCAGAAGGAGCCAGGATTGAAAGCTGGTGCTGGACCTGTTCAGCACACAATCCCCTTTACATTGGTGCCTCCATCGTTGCTTTCACTGCTAACACTCATACAGGAAAAGCATTTGAATGGAATCAGCCCTGAGCCTGCTCCCTGCCGGCAGCAACACAGTCAGCACAGAATGAACAGGGGCATCTGCTCACACGGCAGAAGGACCAGCAGGGAAAGCTAGTGCTGTGTCTCTTCAGCACACAAGCAGCTTTGCAACGGGGTCACCATCATTGCAGTCTCTCCTCGGTTTCCTACCTAAAAGTCCATTTGAATCCAAATTCTCAGGTGGTGTCTCTCAGCTGCCCAGCAGCACAGTTAGTACAGCACGAACGTTTGGCCTCTGCTCCACAGCAGAAGAGCCAGGATTGAAAGCTGGTGCTGGACCTGTTCAGCACACAATCCCCTTTACATTGGTGCCTCCATCGTTGCTTTCACTGCTAACATTCATACAGGAAAAGCATTTGAATGGAATCAGTCCAGAGCCTGCTCTCTGCTGCGCAGCAACACAGTCAGCACAGAATGAACAGTGGCATATGCTCACACGGCAGAAGGAGCAGCAGGAAAGCTAGTGCTCTGCTTCTTCGGCACACAAGCAGCTTTGCAAAGGGGTCACCATCATTGCAGTCTCCTCGGCTTCATACCTAAAAGTCCATTTGAATCCAAATTCTCAGGTGGTGTCGCTCAGCTGCCCAGCAGCACAGTGAGTACAGCACGAACGTTTGGCCTCTGCTCCCACAGCAGAAGAGCCAGGGATTGAAAGCTGGTGCTGGACCTGTTCAGCACACAATCCCCTTTACATTGGTGCCTCCATCGTTGCTTTCACTGCTAACACTCATACAGGAAAAGCATTTGAATAGAATCCGTCCAGAGCCTGCTCCCTGCTGGCAGCAACACAGCACAGAATGAACAGTGGCATCTGCTCACACGGCAGAAGGAGCAGCAGGGAAAGCTAGTGCTCTGCTTCTTCAGCACACAAGCAGCTTTGCAACGGGGTCACCATCATTGCAGTCTCTCCTCGGTTTCATACCTAAAAGTCCATTTGAATCCAAATTCTCAGGTGGTGTCTCTCAGCTGCCCAGCAGCACAGTTAGTACAGCACGAACGTTTTGGCCTCTGCTCCCACAGCAGAAGAGCCAGGATTGAAAGCTGGTGCTGGACCTGTTCAGCACACAATCCCTTTTACATTGGTGCATTCATCGTTGCTTTCACTGCTCACTTTCATACAGGAAAAGCATTTGAATGGAATCAGTCCAGAGGCTGCTCTCTGCTGCGCAGCAACACAGTCAGCACAGAATGAACAGTGGCAGCTGCTCACACGGCAGAAGGAGCAGCAGGGAAAGCTAGTGCTCTGCTTCTTCAGCACACAAGCAGCTTTGCAACGGGGTCACCATCATTGCAGTCTCTCCTGGGTTTCATACCTAAAAGTCCATTTGAATCCAAATTCTCAGGTGGTGTCGCTCAGCTGCCCAGCAGCACAGTGAGTACAGCACGAACGTTTGGCCTCTGCTCCCACAGCAGAAGAGCCAGGATTGAAAGCTGGTGCTGGACCTGTTCAGCACACAATCCTTTTTACATTGGTGCCTCCATCGTTGCTTTCACTGCTCACTTTCATACAGGAAAAGCATTTGAATGGAATCAGTCCAGAGCCTGCTCTCTGCTGCGCAGGAACACAGTCAGCACAGAATGAACAGTGGCATCTGCTCACACGGCAGAAGGAGCAGCAGGGAAAGCTAGTGCTCTGCTTCTTCAGCACACAAGCAGCTTTGCAAAGGGGTCACCATCATTGCAGTCTCTCCTCGGCTTCATACCTAAAAGTCCATTTGAATCCAAATTCTTCAGGTGGTGTCTCTCAGCTGCCCAGCAGCACAGTTAGTACAGCACGAACGTTTGGCCTCTGCTCCCACAGCAGAAGAGCCAGGATTGAAAGCTGGTGCTGGACCTGTTCAGCAAACAATCACCTTTACATTGGTGCCTCCATCGTTGCTTTCACTGCTCACTTTCATACAGGAAAAGCATTTGAATGGAATCAGTCCAGAGCCTGCTCTCTGCTGCGCAGGAACACAGTCAGCACAGAATGAACAGTGGCATCTGCTCACACGGCAGAAGGAGCAGCAGGGAAAGCTAGTGCTCTGCTTCTTCGGCACACAAGCAGCTTTGCAACGGGGTCACCATCATTGCAGTCTCTCCTCAGGCTTCATACCTAAAAAGTCCATTTGAATCCGAATTCTCAGGTGGTGTCGCTCAGCTGCCCAGCAGCACAGTGAGTACAGCACGAACGTTTGGCCTCTGCTCCCACAGCAGAAGAGCAAGGATTGAAAGCTGGTGCTGGACCTGTTCAGCACACAATCCCCTTTATATTTGGTGCCTCCATCGTTGCTTTCACTGCTAACACTCATACAGGAAAAGCATTTGAATGGAATCAGCCCTGAGCCTGCTCCTGCTGGCAGCAACACAGCACAGAATGAACAGGGGCATCTGCTCACACGGGAGAAGGACCAGCAGGAAAGCTAGTGCTGTGTCTCTTCAGCACACAAGAAGCTTTGCAACGGGGTCACCATCATTGCAGTCTCTCCTCGGTTTCCTACCTAAAAGTCCATTTGAATCCAAAATTCTCAGGTGGTGTCTCTCAGCTGCCCAGCAGCACAGTGAGTACAGCACGAACGTTTGGCCTCTGCTCCCACAGCAGAAGAGCAGGCTTGAAAGCTGGTGCTGGACCTGTTAAGCACACAATCCCCTTTACATTGGTGCCTCCATCGTTGCTTTCACTGCTAACACTCACACAGGAAAAGCATTTGAATAGAATCCGTCCAGAGCCTGCTCCCTGCTGGCAGCAACACAGCACAGAATGAACAGTGGCATCTGCTCACACGGCAGAAGGAGCAGCAGGGAAAGCTAGTGCTCTGCTTCTTCAGCACACAAGCAGCTTTGCAACGGAGTCACCATCATTGCAGTCTCTCCTCGGTTTCATACCCTAAAAGTCCATTTGAATCCAAATTCTCAGGTGGTGTCTCTCAGCTGCCCAGCAGCACAGTTAGTACAGCACGAACGTTTGGCCCTCTGCTCCCACAGCAGAAGAGCCAGGATTGAAAGCTGGTGCTGGACCTGTTCAGCACACAATCCCTTTTACATTGGTGCATTCATCGTTGCTTTCACTGCACACTTTCATACAGGAAAAGCATTTGAATGAAATCAGTCCAGAGGCAGCTCTCTGCTGCGCAGGAACACAGTCAGCACAGAATGAACAGTGGCATCTGCTCACACGGCAGAAGGAGCAGCAGGGAAAGCTAGTGCTCTGCTTCTTCAGCACACAAGCAGCTTTGCAACGGGGTCACCATCATTGCAGTCTCTCCTCGGTTTCATACCTAAAAGTCCATTTGAATCCAAATTCTCAAGCGGTCTCAGCTGCCCAGCAGCACAGTTAGTACAGCACGAACGTTTGGCATCTGCTCCCACAGCAGAAGAGCATGGATTGAAAGGTGGTGCTGGACCTGTTCAGCACACAATCCCCTTTACATTGGTGCATCCATCGTTGCTTTCACTGCTAACACTCGTACAGGAAAAGCATTTGAATAGAATCAGTCCAGAGCCTGCTCCCTGCTGGCAGCAACACAGCACAGAATGAACAGGGGCATCTGCTCACACGGCAGAAGGACCAGCAGGGAAAGCTAGTGCTGTGTCTCTTCAGCACACAAGAAGCTTTGCAACGGGGTCACCATCATTGCAGTCTCTCCTCGGCTTCATACCTAAAAGTCCATTTGAATCCGAATTCTCAGGTGGTGTCGCTCAGCTGCCCAGCAGCACAGTTAGTACAGCACGAACGTTTGGCCTCTGCTCCCAAGCAGAAGAGCCAGGATTGAAAGCTGGTGCTGGACCTGTTCAGCACACAATCCCCTTTACATTGGTGCCTCCATCGTTGCTTTCACTGCTAACACTCATACAGGAAAAGCATTTGAATGGAATCAGCCCTGAGCCTGCTCCCTGCCGGCAGCAACACAGTCAGCACAGAATGAACAGGGGCATCTGCTCACACGGCAGAAGGACCAGCAGGGAAAGCTAGTGATGTGTCTCTTCAGCACACAAGCAGCTTTGCAACGGGGTCACCATCATTGCAGTCTCTCCTCGGTTTCCTACCTAAAAGTCCATTTGAATCCAAATTCTCAGGTGGTGTCTCTCAGCTGCCCAGCAGCACAGTGAGTACAGCACGAACGTTTGGCCTCTGCTCCACAGCAGAAGAGCCAGGATTGAAAGCTGGTGCTGGACCTGTTCAGCACACAATCCCCTTTACATTGGTGCCTCCATCGTTGCTTTCACTGCTCACATTCATACAGGAAAAGCATTTGAATGGAATCAGTCCAGAGCCTGCTCTCTGCTGCGCAGCAACACAGTCAGCACAGAATGAACAGTGGCATCTGCTCACACGGCAGAAGGAGCAGCAGGGAAAGCTAGTGCTCTGCTTCTTCGGCACACAAGCAGCTTTGCAAAAGGGGTCACCATCATTGCAGTCTCTCCTCGGCTTCATACCTAAAAGTCCATTTGAATCCAAATTCTCAGGTGGTGTCGCTCAGCTGCCCAGCAGCACAGTGAGTACAGCACGAACGTTTGGCCTCTGCTCCCACAGCAGAAGAGCCAGGATTGAAAGCTGGTGCTGGACCTGTTCAGCACACAATCCCCTTTACATTGGTGCCTCCATCGTTGCTTTCACTGCTAACACTCATACAGGAAAAGCATTTGAATAGAATCCGTCCAGAGCCTGCTCCCTGCTGGCAGCAACACAGCACAGAATGAACAGTGGCATCTGCTCACACGGCAGAAGGAGCAGCAGGGAAAGCTAGTGCTCTGCTTCTTCAGCACACAAGCAGCTTTGCAACGGGGTCACCATCATTGCAGTCTCTCTCGGTTTCATACCTAAAAGTCCATTTGAATCCAAATTCTCAGGTGGTGTCTCTCAGCTGCCCAGCAGCACAGTTAGTACAGCACGAACGTTTGGCCTCTGCTCCCACAGCAGAAGAGCCAGGATTGAAAGCTGGTGCTGGACCTGTTCAGCACACAATCCCTTTTACATTGGTGCATTCATCGTTGCTTTCACTGCTCACTTTCATACAGGAAAAGCATTTGAATGGAATCAGTCCAGAGGCTGCTCTCTGCTGCGCAGCAACACAGTCAGCACAGAATGAACAGTGGCAGCTGCTCACACGGCAGAAGGAGCAGCAGGGAAAGCTAGTGCTCTGCTTCTTCAGCACACAAGCAGCTTTGCAACGGGGTCACCATCATTGCAGTCTCTCCTGGGTTTCATACCTAAAAGTCCATTTGAATCCAAATTCTCAGGTGGTGTCGCTCAGCTGCCCAGCAGCA